>NW_002476463.1:1771060-1868686 GCF_000189635.1 Tetrahymena thermophila SB210 | reverse complement strand
CCCAACCCCAACCCCAACCCCAACCCCAACCCCAACCCCAACCCCAACCCCAACCCCAACCCCAACCCCCAACCCCAACCCCAACCCCAACCCCAACCCCAACCCCAACCCCAACCCCAACCCCAACCCCAACCCCAACCCCAACCCCAACCCCAACCCCAACCCCAACCCCAACCCCAACCCCAACCCCAACCCCAACCCCAACCCCAACCCCAACCCCAACCCCAACCCCAACCCCCAACCCCAACCCCAACCCCAACCCCAACCCCATTATTAATAGTTTTTTTATAAATAATAAAATACTAACATATATATCTTTGAAATTAAATATTTTTTCATTTACCATTTTTTTAGATAAGAAATACTTTTTAAAGATAGAAAAAAAAATAAATATAAAATATCAATAATATCAAATAAAATTATTTGAAGTAATAAAAATTATGAATTTTTAATAGGCTAACTTTTGAAAATATTTACCTAAATTTTGAGTTTGAACAAAATCACACAAAAAAATTTTTCAAATAAATTGATATTAACAATAGGAAAAAATACAAAAAGCCAAATTATTCTTATTTATTTAATACGCAGATAATCATAATATATTAATTTTTAGTAACATATTTAATACAAAATTTTTAATTAAAATGATAGCAAAAGAAAAAGATAATTTACAAAAAATAAGTAAGAAATTAATATTAATGATACATAAAAAAGCTTTTTATGATAAATAAAATTAGAAATAAATTACTTTTTTATTAATTTTTGTGGAAGTTAAATGAAATGAAATTAGATCTAGCAAGGCATCTATCTCATCTAATTTTTCTCCTTAATTATTTATAATTTCACATATTAATTTAATTTTTATAAATTAATTTTGTAGAATATTATAAATTTAAGTGCATTAAGACTAATTAGTTTTCTTAAAATATTTAGTTTTTTAGTTTTATTGATAAATAATCAAAATCAATTTAAATAAAATACAATAGCAACATTCATAATTATTCAAAGTTATTTAATGGTAGCTTTATTTCCTTTTAGTGAAACCACTTTAAACATAATAAATAATAACCAATAACTTTAATAATCTTAAAAATAAAATATAGTAAAAACTTTATACTTATAAAATATAATTTGGTTAATACTTATTTATAAACAGTATTTTAAGTATTCGATTTGATATTTATAAATTTTTAATCACTAACACTGACTCTTACTTATATGATACGAACTATTTATCAAAATTTATTTCATGTATGAATTTAAAAACAAACTAGCGGTGTTTTTTAATTTGATTTCAATTAAGATAGAAATTAAGAAAATTGATTTTTCTTTTCTTCTATTAATAATACGAAACAAACAAAACTGAATATTTTCTACTAATTCACGCTTTAAAAAAATATTGATATTATCATTTAAATTCTTACTTAAATTACTAGTTTTCATATAATATAAGAATAGTCCTTTATTTAGTAAAAAGGAAATTATTTTAATCATTGCTATTATAATTTATAAAAAAACTACACGTTTATTTAATAGTTTAATATTATAAATGCCAAATACAATTTTTAAAAAAGAGGTCATTCATTAATTTTCTAGCAATTTGGTTACAAAATTTTATTAAAGAAAGTATTTTTTTAAAAATAGCTTGGCTGAAAGTTTTATGAAAGATTGAAATTTCGCGTTATAGTAAAAATAAAAATGTTTTTTACTTTTTTGTAAAATTTTATTTTAAAATATTATAATAAACAAACTATGATTTACTTACTAAATCATTTTTTATACTGTACTTATCTAACTCATTTTAATGATTGATTGATTTATTTATTTGTGGATAACTAACTCTAACCAGATTAGTTATATTAATATTATGCATAAATCAATAAGAAAAGAATTTTTGGATATAAATAATAACTTTGAAATTTATTAAATAGCTATTAATTAAAATGGTTATCAAATTCATATAAAAATTTTTATTTGTTATTCTAATTTAGCAAATTTAGAAATCTTTTTCAACTATTATAACTAAAGCTATTCAGACAGATTTAAAAGAGGCTTCTTGCGTGGCTTCATTAACCGATACAAGATCATAGATTGGATATTTGCTAAATGATTTGTTAGATAATCCATAATAATATAACTACAAAGCTTTAGGAATATCTATGTGGTTTTATTACACCGCAACTTAAACTTCGCCCAATTATTCAAGCATATTTGGTCTTTCACATGACTTCAAATGTAAAAAATTTAATTCTTTTAAATCTCAAATTTAAAATTTAAAATAAAAAATTTAGAGCCATTACAAAACAGCAAGAGTGTTTTATAGTTTTGGATATATCTTTAAGCAACATCTAACTAGTTACTTTTTGAAAGCTTATATTTCTAATAATCGTAAGGATTTCCTTATACTAAAATTGCATAGAGCCAAAGCTCTTTTATGAATGTTTGGAGAAAAGCTATTATTGTTTATTAGCCTATTTAAAAAAAAGCCTACTTAAGAATTTAAGACTAAAATAAATAAAATAATTTAGACTTTTCATTAGATTTATCAAGCCTTAAAAACTATATCATTCACTTTTAATCAGATGGAATTAATCCAAATAATAACGTTTGGCTTAATCTAGATCATGGCACTTAGGATCCAGCCTTCACAAACTCTTGTTCAAAATAAAAATATGCGATGTTTCATTACTCAAATGATGAAGAATTCTCAATATAGGAAATATAAAATATATATTTTGATTACTATAGCTTTTAAGGATATTCTCCTTTCTACTACTTTCCTTTAAAAAGGTACTCAAATAGTTAAATTAGTGACTAAACATAGGCTTTTAGTAGATATAAGTAATTAAATTACATTTAACTTTTAAGATTATTAACTTTTTTTAATAAATTAAAGAAATCTATATATGCCTTCTATTAGCGAAGCTGTAATTGGCTCTTAAAATTCAAACTAGTTATCTTTTAAAATTGATTCTAATGATTATAATTTATACATACCTCAGTTAACACCAGGATAAACACTTAGTTTTAATTTGATCTAAGCTACTTATCAGTTTGTAGTGAGCTTTGTACTTGAGTATGGCAATTTAAGCAATGGAATTACTTTAATATCATCTGGAACATAGCTTTCTATATAAGCTATTGTTTCGCAGAGCTAAAATATTTTATAAGTTTTGTTGAATGGATAAGCTTAAATCTAAACTTGGGTTTTAGGGTAAACAGGTAGTATTCACACATTTTTAATAAAATTTGGATCAAGTTTAGCCTCAACTTCTATTACATATTTTGTTGATGGAAATTAAATAAATAACTTTATCTTCAACTCTAGTTAAATGTCTTTTTCATCTTTCTAAATTGGTTCTTAAACAAAACCTTCAAATTAGCCATAGGATGCAGACATTTTTTAAATTAGAGATTTTTACCTTTTTCCTAATGCAGATGCTAAAAAATCATCAGATTATGCAAGTGAGCCTGAATTTTAGTTATAAAATTGTAATTTATATGCCCAGTTTAACTATAATAGTGCTTATTGCCTTAGCTGTGCAAGCGGTTATGTTTATTAGTTCTAAGGCTCCTGTTCTTAAACTCAAGCAGGATCTGTATCTGATGGATTAACATAATAATCTAACTCATTTTATGGAGATAGTGTAGGATAAATAGTAGAAAGTTCATTAAATCCTTAAACACAACCATTAACCTACTTTTATCAAAGACAAGATAACAATTTTGACTTTTTGATTCTAGGATACTTTTAGCTGTAGCAATGGAATGATAAGCAATTAAGCACAAGCTTAATATATTTGCAAGTTAATTAAACAAATTCTTATTATTTTTTGAATCTTTATTTAGAGAGTAGTACTAAAGTAACACTAAAGATGACTTTAGATAGTGCAAATCTTGTTTGTTCTGTCAGCATAACTTATTCAAGTAGCTTATTAAATTAATGGACTTTATTAGGTATTGGATATTAGACTTCATCTGCTAGCGCTTATCTTGTTTATTAAGATATTTATAGTAGCCTCATACTTTAACAACAGGTTCTATAATGCACAGGAAATGTCTCTGTTGGAAGCGATACCAATTAGTTTATTGTATGTCTTGGTTGTTTGATACCAAATCCAACCTTATACAGCTAATTCGTTGGAAATATAAAAAAAGTAAAATTTATTGAAAAATTTGAAGGCTATTAAAACATTGGAAATTATGTTTACTATGATTAAGATGTGATGGAATATAGTGCAATAAATTTAAACTATTAAAATATCAATTCACTTTTAGATTTGTTTTCTCTTAGTTTACCAGGCTTATCATTTGCTTGCTAATCAGGGTATTACTTCTTCGAAGGAGTGTGCATAAAAAACTGTAATTCTGTATTCCGCTAAAGTTAATTAGGTTAATTTAATGCCCTCTATTAAAGTACAATCTCATGTGAAATGTGTCCTTCAAATTGCTTAAGCTGTACATCATTCAATGTTTGCACTAGCTGTAGAGTTGGTTATATTCTAAAGGCCAATTAATGTGTAACTTGCAACTCAGGTTATTCCTACGATACAGTTTCGCAGTAGTGTAAATAAGTATGTCCAAGTATTACAGATTAAATGAATGGAATTTGTGTATAATAATTAGATACTTATATTCATAAATCTTTACCATTACTAAATATGTAATGGACAACTAATAATGATGGATTTTAAATTCTTAACAGCGACAATACTTCCTAGCCAGATAACTTCATAAAATGCACTAATGGAATACCTTATCAATTTTTTTCATTTTATGGTGGTTATCTTCTCACTTCAACTAATAAAATCTAAAGAACATGGATGAATCTCCCAAACAATTATTATAAAGTTGTTTCTTTCTATGCTGTTTTATATGGAGATACTCCAACTGATAGTAGTTTAAAAGTTACTCTAAATGGATAGTAAACTAGTAGCACTGTTTTTAATATCATTTAAAGTGGAGCAAATATTTGTAATACGAGTAATAACGCATAGAAATAAACAATTATATTTTTATAATATGAAATTATGGATAATGCAAATTAGTTAATTTTAACAGTTTAGCCAAGTAATAATGGAATTGCTATCAGAAACGTAAACTTATTAGTAAAAAAATGTCACTCATCTTGCTACTCTTGTAAAGATGGACCAAACCCATGGAATTGTATTTTGTGCTAAAGCAAAAATAATATGAGAGTAGATAGTCAATGCATTTGTCAACTAGGAGAGTATTATAAATATTAAGGATGTTACTCTAGTCCATGTTATGATTGTGTAAAATGTGTTTCACCTAACTGTTAAGTTTGCGAAGATGAAACAGGCAATTGCTTAGTTTGTAATTCTGGATACGTTTAGCAATAAGGAAATTGTGTCCAGATTTGTGATAAAACATAATTTTATTTCAATTACTCTCCAGCATAAGTATGTTATGTGTAAAATACCCTTGCTCTAGATTCATTTTAACAAAGCAGAATCATTTCTAATCTGGAATTCTGGTCTGAATCAACAAACTATTTAGCTCAAGGATAGAGCTTATTATCTTGCCTTAATATGACAATGTTACCAAATCTAGGAAATAATGCAGGAACAAATGAGCAATTTAGTTTAAACATAAATCTCCCTTAATTTAAGAGTAATTATAAAGGTTTTCAGTTTAATACTTAGCTAGCTATTCTTGATAATATGACACTAAGTTATGATTATATATTATTTTAGTATTAAGGAACTACTGTTTAAAAAAAAACATTTGGTATCTTCAGTAATACTACTAATTCTTGTGCAAACCCTAAATTTAGTGATAGCCTCTAAAATTTCATTTTTTCAGTATATAGTGGGATAGGTACAATCAACTTAAATATTGTCTCAAATTTCTAAAATGATAAATCAAATGCAAGTTTTTCTCTTGGTGAATTCAAAGCTTACTACAGTAATAATTTTATTTTATTTTATTCAATCTAACATATTTTCTTTAATTTTAAATTAATTGTAGATATCCTAATCAAAAAATTTTTAAATCTTTAAAAATCCAAAATTAAAAACTATATTTATTAAATTAATTTTAAAAGAAAATTTGTGGTATTTATTTTTGATAATTTTATTGATATAATTTTTTATAGTTTTAAATGAGCCACTTTGTGCGTCTTATTCATACCCTTAAAACAATGCCAATCCTACTTGTTAAACATGTGCACCAAATGCCAAACTTACGAATAATGCTTGCGCATGCAATGATGGATATTATTTTAAATATATTCCTAGTAAATTAGATGGAATCTGTTTACCTTGCAATCCAGCTTGTAGCAGATGTTCAGGACCATCTGTTTATAGTTGCAGTACTTGTTAGACAGGTTATTTTTATGACGGGCAAAGGTGTATAAAAAGCTGTTCTGAAGGATTCTATTAAAATAGTACAAATAATTGCGCTCCTTGTGGTCCAAATTGTTTTGGATGTACTGGCCCTAAAGATTATTAATGCACTAGCTGTTAAATAGGGAAATATTTGTACATTAATAAATGTTACAGTGATTGCAAGACTGCGGACAGTAAAGCAGTAGTTGATAATTGGTCTAGATCATGCATAATACCTTAAAATTAACCAGGTTAACTACTTTTTTCAACATCTGACTAATTCGATCCTAGTATACTTTTACAGTACAAAATAAGTTCAGGATTAAATAGTAATACCATCTATTAATGTTAATAATCATCCATGCTAGGGTTATATAGTCAAACTATGAGCATGTTTATGTAATAAATCAGTCCTCATTCTATTTTATTATTCAATTTTTAGCTTTATTTGAATGTGGATTGCTCATCAGGATGTAAGTTAACTGTTACTATTTAAGAGCTTTAAAAAAGTTAAAGTTATTCAATCTCTTCTCCTAAGGTAGATTGCACTCCTTAGTCAACACTCTCTCAGTAATTGATCTTATAAGACATATAAAATTCATCATAAGATTATACATTTGTAATTGGAGTTACTGGCTCTGAATTTGCAGTTTCTAATATTTAAATTACTCCAATTACTTGCCATGTTTCATGCTTGTATTGCACAGGTCCACTCAGTAACTAATGTACTTAATGCTATCCAGGATCAGCTATTTAAGGATAAGGTAGCGTCGGATCATGTATTTGTTAAGATAAACTACTGGGTTTAGGATTATCAACAACGATTTGTAGTGATCCTCAAGGATGTATGACTTGCTAACAGTGTATGCTACCATGTCTTTCTTGCTATAAAAATGATGCTTTATCTTGTCTTACATGCTCTTAGGGTAAATCTCTATTTGTTAGTACTTGTGTAGATTCTTGTCCTCCAGATATTTCTATTCCTTCTTTAGATTCCAATAACAATAATATATGTTCTCCTTGCCCAATACCTTGTCAAACCTGCGATTTAAAGTCACGCTGCACAAGCTGTATTTCTGGATATTTATTCATTGCAGATTAATAATTATGTGTTACATAATGCCCAGATGGTTACTTCTAACCAAGTGATACCTCTAATTATTGCTAACGTTGTGGAGATATTTGTAAAACCTGTACCTAAAGCAGTAATAATTGTCTAAGTTGCATCGATGGATATTACTTCTCTTAAGATCCAGTATTAGGTAATTAATGCAATATTTGTGATTCGAGATGCCAAACTTGTACTGGACCATCGAATACCTAATGCATAAATTGCTCAACTTAACCTGGTGTGGTTTTATTTAAACCTTAAAACATTGAATATTGCTCTAACACTTGTGATGAAGTCCAGGGATATTATTTAGGCTATGATTAGAGCTAAAACCTAAAATGTATAAATTGTGCACCAAATTGCTCAGGATGCAACAGTTTAAATCCTGATACTTGCACCTCTTGTTTTTAAGGATATACTATTATTGAAGGAATCTGCTCTGCCTGTGATTCATCTTGCTATAATTGTAATGGAATTACAAAATATAATTGTATTTAATGCTCTAACTAATTGTATCTTCTGAATAACTAATGTATTCAATAATGTCCATAAGGTTATTTTAGTTAGTCAGAAATTATTTCAGGAGTATAAATTAATACATGTATATAATGTCCTTCATCTTGTGTTAGCTGTACGTCATTAACATCTTGTAATTTATGTAATCTTGGGTATTTCTTAACCAATCAGCAATGCCTATAATGCAAAAACAATTGTTAAGTGTGCTTTGGGACTAATGGTTCTTTATGCTAAAAATGCTATTTAGGATATTTTTTATAAAATTAAAAGTGTACAGATACATGCTAGTCAGTTAATGGAATAGGTTTTTATGGAGAAATTTCAACTAAAACCTGTCTCTAGTGTGATTTATCTTGTTTAACTTGTATAAACAAATTTCCATATACATGTACTAGTTGTTTTGATGGCTTTTATTTGTATGCTCCAAAACCAATTAATAGTGGTTCTTCTTCTTCTAATACTTAAAAAGTTATATTTGGAACTTGTAATAGCTGCCCTAAAGAATCTAAAACATGCTATTTTGATTAGACTTTAAATCTTGTTTAATCTTCTTCATGTAACTAGGGTTACTTCTTATATTCTAATGCATGTATAACTAACTGTCCCCAAGGTAATTAATTTAAACATATGCAAATTTCTAAGTTTACTTAACAAGCCTGCTTAAATTATTTTAATAAATATGAAAAAAAATAAAAATTAAATATAAATTAAATAAATTTTTTAGTTGCAAAAATCATAAATAATTTAATAAAATTATTTAAGATAATCGATTAATTTCTATTAAAAAAAATTTGAATCTAAGGAAATTTTTTTTTTTTCATTCAGAAAAAAGTTTTTTGATAAATTTTAGATTTTATTTTTAATTCTTTATGAGAGAAAATTTTTATATTTTTAATTAAACAAATTTTATCAAAAAATTATTTTAATTATTTAGGATATTTTGCGAATAAGAATACAAATGTTTGTGTGATATGTAATTAAGCATGCAAATAATGTTAAGATTCTACTGTCAATTAATGTTCTTCTTGTACTGATGGATTTGTTCTTACTTAGCCTTCTTCATGCTTACCTTGCTCTTAATTTTTAAATGGCTGCTTAGTATGTTCTTCTCAGACAAATTGTTTAAAATGTGGCCAAAATTTAATTTTATACTAAGGTTAATGTATTTCTACATGTGACTAATCTAAAGGGTTATATACATTTAATAATTAATGCAAGAATTGCGTTAGTCCATGCATTTAATGCACATCTGCTACAAATTGTATCCTCTGTGGAGATGGTTTTATTCTAAGCGGTAGTGCCTGTGTTCCTTGTAACTAATAGTGCTAAACTTGTAATGGAACTTCAGACCACAATTGTTCCACTTGTAGGATAGGGTTTTATCTATAGCCAGTTAATCAAGTATAGGCGATTTGTACATTATTTTGTAATTCTGGTTATTATGCAAATAAATTGTTAGGAAGTTGTGTTTAATGCGATTAGTCTTGCAGTGAATGTGCAGATTAAGTTTCCTGTTCAAAATGCAATAACGGATATTATTAGATTAGTGGTTAGCCTCTTTGCTCATAATGTAAGGCTACTTGTTTGACTTGTACTGCTCTTACTATGTGCACATCTTGTGTAGCTGGTACATTCTTAAGTAATAATGACTGTGTTCCTGTCTGTCCAAAGGGTTAATTTGGTTCTAACGGTTTATGCATACCTTGCGATTCTAATTGTGACTCATGTTCTAGTAATTCTACAAAATGTTAATCTTGCCAGATTGGGTATTATCTAAATAATAGCAATGTTTGTATTTAATGTAGTTAGAATTGCCTACAATGTTCTTCTGCTTCTGCTTGCTTGAAATGTGCTTTTGGTATAAAATTTTATAAAATATATTTACTTAAGAATTACTTTTATATAAATTAGGAACATTTTTAGAAAATGGATCATGTAAATCTTCTTGCTCCAACCCTAACAGCTATTAAGATAAAAGTTTAAATTAATGTGTTTTATGCGATTCATCATGCCAAACTTGCAATGGTTCATCATCTAGAAATTGTTTGAGTTGCTATAATGGATATTATTTTTCTGTTCTTAATTCTCCTTCAGGTATTTGTGTATAGTGCGACAGTAGTTGTTCATTGTGCACAGGTCCATCAAATAATGAATGCTAATAATGTAAAAAAGGAGTTTAGTATAAGCCTCCTTCCAGTTGTATTGCCTGCCCAGTATCTTAATATTTTGATGGAAGCCAATGCTAGTATTGTTCAAATTTATGTTTGACTTGCTTTGATTCTTCAGCTAATAGTTGTTTGTCATGTAAGCAGAATTACTTCCTAGATATTAATACAAATACTTGCTAATCTTGCCCTTAAACATGCTTAACATGCGTAAGCAGCACATATTGCACATTATGTGAACCAGGTAATTATTTTATAGTTTAAAATTAAAAAATCAATACAATTTTTTAATAAATAGGCTATTTTTTACTGAATAATCTTTAATGTGTAACTTAATGCCCAGTTGGTATGAGGGCTGATGTCAATTCAGGAGTTTGTATGTGTGATGTTACTTGTGGTAAATGCAACTATAATCCTACTCAAAATCTAACTACATGCTAAAAATGCATCAATTCAGATTATTTATTGAATGGAAATAATGCAGTATGCATTTAGGCTTCATAATGCCAAGGATATTAAGATTTATTAAATGGTGCATGTGTATAAAATTGTCCCCCACAAGCAACATATATCGATTTAGATGTAAAGTCATGCTCAAATAACCCTTGCTTGTCTAACTAGTTTATACAAAATATAAATAATATTTTATACTGCTCAACATCTTGTCCTCCAAGTTTTTATAAAGAAATGCAAACTAAATATTGTTTACCTTGTGATTTCAAGTGTCAAACTTGTACAGGTCCTTCAGATAGTTAATGTTAAGTATGCTAAAATAATGTAATTAATTTATTTATTATTATTGGAGGAGGGTTGATAAAAAAATTTTATTTTTTATTTTCCATTATTTTATTTGGTTACAAATAACTTTATAATTGCTTTAATATAAATAAATAGAATTATTACCATCCTGAAATACAAACATGCAAAGATTAATGTCTTCCTGGTTATATTCAACTTGATTAAACTTAAAAAGTATGTACAGCTTGCCTATTGAACTGTAAGATATGTGTTCCTAGCTTGATTTTATTTGAAGGAAATTGTATTACTGAATGCCCTGTAGGATATTAGTAAGTCTTATAAAGTTGTAAATATGCCCCACTAGCTGTTGTGAAGATATCAAATGTATAAAATGGCTAAGTAATTTCTATAAATGCAGATTTTGAAGTTCAATCTACTTTATATGCAACTTAAGAAATATAAAATGTCGTTTGGTCTATTACAAAATCATTAGATAAAAAGTTTGCTTCAGATTTTTCATAAATTTCATCAGCTTCATTATCCTAAGTCATTCCTTTTATTATTCTGACACGTAAATTTTTAAAATATAATTTTTTAAAAAATTCTTATTAAAAAAATAAAAATAAAAAAAGCATCTAATAATTTCATAATGTAAGTTACTGTTACTTTAAAGGATGGTACAGTTATTTCAGACAAAGTGAATCTTTTAACTTCTGACACTATGCATGAAGGTCAGTTCATAGTTGATAAAACCTAAGGTGTTTCTTACAATGACACTTTTGCATTTTAGATTAATAATTGGAGTTTTACTGAATAGTTATATTTTGATTTAAATTTTTATTAACTTTCTGGTATTTAATAAGTAAATATTACAAGTAATTCAAGTTCATAGATGGATTTTGTTAAAGATGAGCTCTTTTAATTGTATGAACAGATTGCTATTAATGGGTCTTTAACAATATCATATCAGTTTTAACCATTTAGCTCATAAGTTAACATAGTTTGTGAATTAAAAGTTTATACAAAAGATACAAGTGTTTAATCCTTTAAATATCTAATGATAAATCTTTAGCAATACCCTGGAAAGGTAAACGATTATGATTTGCTAAACGATTAATTAAATCAAGTTAGTTCTACTTCTGACCCTAACTTATTATAGCAGCTTTTATTTAAGTATTCACATCTATTAAAGTTTATGGTGTAAAAAGATCAAGCTAAGCTTGCTAAATTAAATTAATAAATCAATTTAAGGTAAGTTGCCTAGTTGAATGGAGTTTCTAGCTAAGATTTACCTAGCTGTGATAGCACAATAGATTGTTTCTCATAAGGATAATGCACAAATAATCCACTTTATTAATAAGGATGTTTTTGTACAAGTGGATTCTACGGTATTAATTGCGAATGGGATAGTCATCAATATTAGATAATTACCTAATCATTTTAATAAATATCTAATATTTTAAGCTCTAAACAGTTATCTCCAATAATTTAGTTTTAAATTATTGAGAATTTATCTGTCTACTTTAACATGTTCTATCTCAACTTTTCATCATTATCTACCTTATTAAATATGCATCAGTCGATCATAAACTAATATTTATCCAATAATATCGATTAAGTAAAAGGATAAATTTTGTAAAGGAGTCTTTCAGTCGTAACCAGTTAACTTAAATAAATGGATTAGGATTCAACTTCTTTAATAAATATGGGTTATAATTTACACAATAAGGTATCTTCTAATTTGAATGTAGGAGAAAAGTTAATCACTTCATCAGATGCAAGTTCTTCTGTTTCTTATCCTTATCTTCTTTAGAAATTGTCAAGCGATTAGTCTAATAAGCTTAGAAGATTAATACGTCTTAGATAGTTAGATGATAGTTCTAATGTTGGATTACCAGTTGTTTTTGGATCACTCACAGTTCAATTCCCTCCAGAAGTTATTTAAACAAATAAAAAGTAAGTAATTTAAGCTACCTCATGGAATCAGAATCCTAGATCGAACCCACTAGCAATAACTTAATGTATATCATTATCTGTTAGTAGCGGTGGATAAGAAACATCTGTAAATAACCTCTCATAACCAATAACAATAACTATCCCTAAATCGATCCCTTCTCCAGTTTCTTCTGATCCAAGTTCAATATCATGTACATATTATGATGAAGCAACAAATTCATGGAAGGTAAATAAATACAAAAATTTTAAATATTAATCTATTTTTTTATTTAATAGACTGATGGTTGCACATTTGTCAAAGAAACTATACTAAATATTATATGTTCTTGCACTCATTTAACAGATTTCACTGGATAAAAAGCTTAAGTTTAGGGAAATGCAAGCTCAAAATTAGCAGAAATAACATCAACTGTGATACTAGGAAACTCTTTGCTTTAGTAGTCTAGTTCTCAAAAAGTTGTTATCAACTAACTTCCTGTGTTACAGATAGGTATATTAATTTATATTTAAAAATAAAAAATTAACAAATATCAAATAGGATAACGCTCAGTTAATTTAGTCAATCAGTTAAATATATTGTAGAGTGGAAGTGCAGTGAATTTTGTCAAGAAAAACACTATCCTATTGATAGAAAACTAGTACTATACTGAAGATGTCTCAGAATTTTGGGAATAAGATTAAATCACTATCAAAAATTAAAACAATTAAAATTAGTAAGAAATTGCTGAGGGACAAGTTGTTAACAATTTACAAATTATATTTTATGTTCTGATAGCATTTAACATATCTTTCTATTTAATAATGAGAGCTCAATTTAGATTCAAATATATTAAAGTTGATTTTAAGTAAATAAAAATGTTTGAATTAAAATAAAATAAAATTGAAAGCTAAGTTGAAACAAATTAAGTTGAAAACAAACGAAGAAAAAACAAACCTAGACTTACTGTGATTTCATAAAATAATTTCTTAAAAAGAGGAAATAAGCTGAAGGAAAGAAGAAATGCATATATTTAAAATTTAAGAGCGGAATAGAAGTAATCAAATATTGAATAAATATCAGAAGATATTTAAAAGTAATACAAACCAACTTCTTAAACATCTATTTTAAGTATAGAAAACGATAGTCAAAATTAAATCAATCAAACTTTGTCTAATCAGTATAATTTACCTTCAGCAAAAAGTATTTACTATATTTCATCATAATAGTAGATAAATTAAACAAAAAATTCAACAAGTTAGCATTCTTTGGATGATGATATTGAAAAATAGAAAAAGCATGATCATCCAAAATTATTTAATGATAGTTCAAAAGATTTACATAGTGATACTAATACACGTATTTCTAGTAATTATAGAAATTCCAGATTTAATTTAGCTAGAAGAGAAGAATAATCAGAAAAACTAATTACTATTATAGATGAAGAAGAATTTGAGATAAATAGTGAAAATGATGAGCAATATAAGCTAAATGATAAAACAAAAAAGCCTTTAATCACAGCAAAACCAAATTAAAAGGATACTAAGAAAAAATTTCATTCGATGAAAGTATTTTTAAATGAAGGAGAATAAGAATATGAAAACCATATTTAAGATTAAAAGGAAAAAAGTACTAATCCTAGAGGTAATCAAATTTTAAAAATAGTTTTATAATTATACAATAAATTACTTTTCTTTAATAATTTTTTTTCAGATCTAATTTTTTCGATATGTTGGGGTAAAAAGGTGTATATATAATAGCAATATCTTTCTATCAAATTTAAAGACTTTTATAAAATAATAGAAGCAAAATATTTTTTTATTGAAATTTTTACCTCAAAAAATCAGAAAAAAAGTTAAATTTACCAATTAATAGACAAATTGTCCTTAATAATTAAAATAATATACCTAATTAATTTTAATTTATAATTAATTTTTATTTATTTATTTATTTATTCTTTTTAATTTATTCCCAAAATTTCTATTGGAATTATATTACTAGATTTTTCATAGATACATTACTGTAATTCATTTATTATTAAGTTATTCCTTCTGAAATAAAATTTAAAAACACTGAAATATTTCTTTCATTATTTTTTTATCTATTTTATAGAGATATTCCACCTCTATTTTTTATTTGATAAAAAACTAAATGATATTTAATAAATTAAAATTTTAAAAGTAATAAAATTAATTAAATTCTATTTATGTTTGAAGAAATATTGTAGTTTCTTGCATATTTAAAAAAAATACAAATTAAAATATTTAATTTTTATTTAAAAAATTAGAATAATCATTGAACAATTTGTAGAGAGTTTCAAAGTTGATCAAAAAATTGAAAAGAAACTATGAAATGCTTAATGGAAATAACGTTCCGAGCTTTAACAGTCTAGAAGTATTATCAATATAAAATAAATTAACTCAACAGAAGAAGATTTTATCTGATTAAGATGCTAAAGATAAAAAAGTAGAAGAAAGCAAAAATAGAAATTTCTATGAAACACTAGAATAAAAGATTTCTTAAAATAAAGGCTTTAAATTCTTAAATTCTATATAAAAGTAGGAGGAAGCTGAAGAATAGCTAACTATTATTATGAGCTTCCAAGAAAATCTATCTAACATGATCTAAGAAAAAAATATCGATACAGAATAATTATACAAAATCGAAAATAATGAATTTTTAATTTTGATCAAAGAAGAAATTTAATTACCATTTGAAGTTTAATAGATTTTTGAATTAAAACAATAAAAACAGTATGAATAATAATACATCAACAAAATCAAGAAAAATTCAAAAAAAGTTAAATCAGATGCTGAAGAAAATAAATTAAAAGAAATGAACTTAATATTAAAGCGCATTGATCAAGAAATAGAGTCAAAGCAAAGAATTATAAAACTAATGAAAAATATTATTAACTAATAATTACAGATTAATTCACTTTCTATATTTTAATTTTATTCGTTATGCACTTATTATGATAGGCTATTTAGCAATCGTTAGACAAAGAGCATTTACTTTAGCTGCTAATTAGTATTAGCAATATTTACTAATATAGTATATAACTCATATCTAAATTAATACTTTGAAATAAACACCTAATTTGGTATATTTGATTTATATTTGTATAGGATATTAGTTACTGTTGCTATTAGTCATGCAATTCCTTACTTCTTCTTTGGCATGCTAACTAATATATTTGCTTCAAGCTCGAAAAGGATAAATAAAATGCAGTCACTTGATTTTAATACAATTAATTCTCTAAGAAAAGATTTCATGATCTACTATATAGTAATCGGATTCCTTTAAATGGCATCATGTCTTGGAGGAATTTATTTTTATAGTTTAAATCAAACACTGTTGAATAGCTTTAGTTTAAGCTATCATGTTGCAGAAGTTTTCATATCACTTTTGATAAGTGGAGTATTTATAGATGGTATATTTTTCTTAGCTTATTTGTACTTACTCTCTCCTCAAGAAAAGCTGGAAGATGGAATTTTAAATAAAATAATTGCTTGCAGAGGATTTTATTATTACAAGGGATTTGATAGTTTAGAAATATATAAATAATATTACTTTTCAATAATCATGGAAGATTATTGATAAATTTTTATTGTTACATTTTTTTTCTGTTTCATAATTTTAATTTGTTTTACTTTTTGCAATTAGTACAAAAATTTAAGCTAATTATTTTATTTAAATTTATTTTAAAAATATTTTTATCAAATTAAACAAAAAAAGTTTTTTATTGACAATTTACACAATTAATTAAATGATTTAACACTCAACATAAAATATAAATTTTATTAATCAAAATTTAAAGCACAAGTAGTTTTTTTGTAAATTTATTTTATGAAACATATTAAGATCTATAACTTATTTTTAAACACAAAAGTTACTAAATTTAAATAAAACTTAATCAATTTTAGTTTATATGATAGGAACATATCAATTAAATGGTAAGTATTATAATTATTATATTCTTTCATACAAAATACTTTTTAGATTTGAATGCTTGATTATTAATTAAAAATGTATTTCAGATTTAGAAACAAAATAAATGATAATTAAATGGAAAATAATTTAAAAAATTCTAGAAAAAATAAAATAATTATCATCTAAAAAATAAATAAAATATTAAATAAATATAAAGTATGTAAGAATTAAATGCATAAAAAATAATATGAAATTATAAAATAGTAAATATTAAATGAAAATTTAGTTATTTCAGTATATAACATGAAAAAGACTTTAATAAATAATTAAATGAAGATTTTAAATTAATAATCTAACTCTAATAATAGTTACTATTTAAATAAATAATTATAGAGCTATTTAAATTAAAAGACATATCCAACTAACACCATAAATATGAAATTATAAATTGCTGAGAAAATAGTCAATTTATTTAAATTGATATATATCTTTTAATTTGTAAATTGTACTTTGGTTATAAAGCCTATTCGTTTAAGCTATAATATTTAGCCATGCTAAATGCTTTCAGAATAAGCTTTAGCTTCTGATCTAGGAAACAGATCTGGATGGAAAATAAGTAGCCTTTTAGGTGATTCTAATACCTCATTCAAAACCATTTCTTTTGGTTTATGGTACTATTATTACTAACAAAAAGATGGATAATAATACGAAATAGGAATATCTACTGGATATGATAGTAATTATGAGTTTTTTGAAACTATATTCATTAATTTTTTTATAAAAGGTTTAGATTTATCACTTGAACAGAATTTAATTGGTTTCTGGCACAATGGAGGCCAAAAAAATGTCTAATTTTCAATAAATTTAGGAAATAAAGATAATTAAATACTAACATTTTCTAGCTTTAAAGATTCATATGTAAATAAATGGAGAAGTGCGATACTTGTATTTTATAGTCAAAGTGGTTAAGGATATTTACAGATTAATGATGCATCATTTGAAGATAAATATGTACTATCAGTAAATGTAGGAGAAGTATCAAGCATGCTATAATCATATCCTTAAGCTTTTTTAAATATTGATTATTCTGTAGGATCTATATAAAACTATAATTCATGCTCTAGATAGAAAGATATCTTTTTTCACTATTCAACAGACCAAGAATATTCATTAGACTATATTTTTCAACTTTAATTTAAAACTTCTACTTTGCCACTTTTTTACTTTGACTTTAAATAGTACGACAACTAAGAATAAGTTGTTAATATTTCTCCTAAAAAAAAATTCATGTAAATACAAATTAAAAACTCATTCTAAATCTTTAGTTTTAATTTTTGAATAAAAAATTGACATTTCAAGATTATTTAACATATTTAAATGAAAATTGATAGCACTATTTTATTATTTAAAGGAATCTTTATCTTCTTTCTAATTAATTGATATTTCATTAATTAAAATATAAATTAATTATTTTATTAATTAATAGACATAAAAAATAAATCTACTTTTTTATAAAAATAAAAATTTTTTAAAACAAATATACATAAAGATTTATTAATCTTTGTGAAATTTTATTAAAAATATTTCTCCACTTCCACTGCTATATTATATATTTAAATCAAATATGAATAAACGTGAAAATTTAATAAATTATTTTTTTATTTTAGTAATTTAATGAGTATTGGAATAAATGAAGCGACAAATGGAGATTAATAAGGAAACAATTAGCTCTAATTTCAGGCTGATTCATAGTCTGGCTATTACACATATTATTTAGGTTAAAATTCAATTATAATTTTACCTTAAAATGAAATTTCAAGCATTTTTATCCTTAGCTGTTACATTAAATATGACTCATCAAGTGTAAACATCGTAAACTAAATATAAATATTTAGTTCAGATAACCAAAATTTAATAATTAGCATAATATAAATAAATTCAAATCTTTTTTTAAGTGTCTCAATTAATAACGTGGTTGATCAATCTTTAAAATTTGGTGATAGTGACTCTCGACATAGTTTTGAAATTATGTAAGTAGGTAATAACCTTCAAAATACCTAAATAAAATATTATGTAGATGATAAATTAATAGGAACTATTCAGATAAATAGTCCATTTCTTTTAAATTAATACTTTTAAATTGGATCTACTCAAAATGATTAATTTTTGGATAGTTTTAGTTTTTCAATTCAAGATTTTATTCTTTTTACAAATGCAATTTTAATGCAACCAACTGATATTGATTAAATTGATTCAAGTCTAATAATATAAAATTGTAACTTGTTTGTATCTGCATCCTTAGGTACATCAGGTTTTGCATATTGTCTTGTATGCAACTAAGATTATTCCTTTGACATAAATGGTGTCTGCAATACTAATTAATAATTAAACCCAAAATCACCTCGACCATAAGTTAAAAATTTATTTTAAGCATCAAAAATAAAATCTATAATGTCTAGTGCATCTGATCCATCTTAGAGTAACATTTAGTTTTAAATTAATTAGGATGAAATATCAGATTTCTTGGTTATTGGTTATTTTAAACTAACTAGTTGGTCTAATAATCTTAAAAAAATACCATTACTAACAGTAAGTGTATAGAGTGAATGGTATAATTTCTTAAATTTTTATTTAAATAGTGATACGAATTTAGAATTAAAATAAATAATCGATAATTTAAATGATGTAGAAATTATTTAATAATAACTCCCCTTTTCCATTCTAAATAGATGGCTTGTTTTTGGGATAGGTTATTAACTAAATTAGTAATTATCTTATGCTATTTACTAAGACATTTACACAAACTAGCTACAAAAAATATAAATATCATCTTAATACTAACTAGATTCTAGAATTACTGCATTATCAGTTTAAATTGGCAGTTAAGCTTAAGCAATTTCACTTTTTTCTTCTTTTGTCGGTTAAGTGAGCTCTTTGAAAATTATTTAACAGCCTTTCATATAAAATCTATAATAATATTAGTTTATATTTGAAGGAAATAGTGGTGACTTGGGTCTGCTAAATCCTAACTTTTAAAAGATTGTGAGCTTGAAAGATATTTACACCTTTAATTATGATGCAGATTTAATTATAGATTGTATAGATAATTATTTTTTTCAAGGGGTTTGTATTAATTAACTTTATTGTTCAGAGCTAGGAAGTTAGTAATAATTTTTAGGTGTAAGTAATTCCATGTTTGCTGACTAGAACCAGCAAGCTTGCAATTACTGTGATTCTACTTGTATTTAATGCACTTCTTAAACTGTTTGCTTAGCATGCTAAGTAGGATATTTTTTAGACTAAAATAGCTAATGTATACCTTGTAACTCTTCTCAATACTATGACTTAAAATTAAGTTAATGTGTTGATATTTGCTCAATAGGCTACTATGCTGATAAAATTAACTAAATATGCATCTAAAATTTTGATTTATAATAATATTAAATTCTGCCAAAGTTTTAATTAAGCTACTTTTTTGATAATGAAGGCTTCTATTAAATAGATACATTTGGCGATATTTAAATAAACCAATATACTATTTGTTTTATTGATTTCTCTTATTAAGGCTATTCATTTTTTGGATCTATTTCAAGTGAAGCAGGATATTCAGTGTATATGCAATGGGAAGGTTTTCCTGCACACTATAAAAAATAAGTCAATTTTTATGTTGTTTTATTTAGCTCTCAAAATATAAACGATTTATAGGTTTAAATAAATGGAATTCAAGCTCAATTTATATAAAGTTAATTGGTTACCTAATCATTAAATTAGTGCTAAGGATCAAGTGCTCCACTTAATTTATACTAAGTATATTATGAATTATTGAATAATGATTCAAACTATTAATTAGCCATTTAAACCTCAGGATAAGGATTTGCTGTAAGAAATGTAAATGTTAGTGTTCAAAAATGCCATAATACTTGTATATCATGTTAAAACGGTCCAAATCAGACTGATTGCATAGAGTGTGAATTAGGAAATGCTTCAAAAATAGATAATTAATGTGTGTGCTAGTAAAACGAATATGCATATTTCATGAATTGCTATTCTCCACCATGCTTTAAATGCAATCCTTGTATCTTAAGTAATTGTAGCTAGTGTGAAGATTTTACAGGGAATTGTTTAAAATGCTAAACTGGATTTGTTATTTAAGATGGTTAATGCTAGAAAGCGTGCAATTAATTTTACAGTATTGATAAATCTCAAGCAAACTAAATATGTGTAAAAGCATAAGATTTAATTATATCTAACTTTATAGATGGAAGAGTAGTTTAATATTTAGATTTTTGGAATTTATCTTTTCAATATACTAATCCATTTTCCTGTTTTGAATAATCTTTTTTACCTGATATATCATAAGGATAATACTATCAATTACAATACAATTTCAATAATTTTTAAAGTTACCATAATTAAATAGCAATATAAATTGGTGTTATAGAGATAGGATAGTTTTCTTCTGGAGATTAAATTTTAATTTCTGAATCTAATGAATAAGTTTTATAACAGCCAATTTAAAGCAACTAATTAAGTTGCAGTACTTTATCTGATTATTAAAGTTCTATCAATCAAATTCAAATAGCGATAAATAAAGCAAACGGACAAATTAATTTTATTTTCTAAGCTAATACAAATCCTGGAACCAATTAAGAAAACCTTTCAATTGGACAATTTTTGTTATTTTTCTGTAATATTTAAATAATCTTTAATAAAAATTTTAATTCATTTTAGTTTTTTATTAATTTTAAATAAGTGAAATTATATTAATTAACATGTTTATTAATTTAGAAAGAATACAGCCTCTTTGTGCAAGTTACGATCAAAGCAGCTTTTTATGCATTAATTGCTTTCAGAATGCAGCTTTAGACGCAAAAGGATATTGTCAATGCCAAGAAGGATACTATTACAGCTATGATTTCACAAAAACTTAAGCTTCATGCAATTTATGTAATGCTGCTTGCAAATTTTGTAGCGGACCTTCTTTTTGGGATTGTGTTACATGCGCTGAAGGTTATATGTATGATGGCTCTAAGTGTATAATTTGCAACATTGGATTTTATTTTGATTAATAAGAATTAAAGTGCTTACCTTGCAATACTTTTTGCTTCGAGTGCACAGGCCCTAGCTAGCATGAATGCATAAGTTGCACGTTAGGATTTTATTTATATCAAGGGAGATGCTTTGAAAATTGCCAAATAGCTGATCCTTCTACTGTCAATGATGATTTTAGTAAATAGTGTGTTTAAAGTAGAATTAGTTAGGGATAGTAACTTTTTTACTTTAATGAATAGTTTACAGAAGAAAATATTGATTTATATGTCAAATCAAAAACATTAGGGATAACTTAAATATATTTATGTGGATAAAATTAAGATGATATGGTAGGTTTATATTTTTAATTGGCTTAATTTGTAATACCAAGTTTATAACCCCATTAGACTATGAAAATATACTTCTAATTGTATATTACAAGTAGTTGCTTGAATTGTTCAATTTAGCTCATAAGCTAAAACGGATAAGTTATTGGATAAACAGTAAATATTTAATAGTAGGACTGTGATATCAATTCATTAATTAGCTTTTCTTTTATCATTTAAGATTCTAGTTTTGTTATTCAAGATTACTTATTCACTGTTTCTTTTGTTGAAAATATTAATTTTGCAATTAGAAATATCTAAGTATCAACTATAATTTGCCATCCAACTTGTGCTAAATGTTCAGGACCTTTGGAAACTGATTGCACAGAGTGTCCAATTAACGCAGAATTAGATCCAATAAATAAAAATTGTAAATGCACTTAGCTTGGTTTTGGATTTGGAATTTCTGATTAATCTTTATGCAATTCATAATTTTCTTGCCTATCATGTGTTTAATGTTAATATCCTTGCAAAACATGCTATGCAGCAAATGTTTATTCTTGCAATAGTTGTGCTTAAAACTACATACCATTCTTAGAATATTGTGTTTAGTAGTGTCCTTCTTTAATTTCTTTGCAGTATTTAAATAAGTAAACAAATTAGATTGTCTGTCTTCCTTGTCCAAAACCTTGTCTAGAATGTAATTCCAATGGAAATTGTTTATCTTGCTTAAATGGATATTTATACCTAAAAGATAAGTAATAATGTTTAACAAGTTGTCCTACTAATAATTATTATCTTGATATATCAACAAACACATGCTTAAATTGCCATTATTCTTGCCTGTCCTGCTCTGGGCCAACTTAGTATGACTGTATCAACTGTATAGATGGAATGTATTACGATAATTAGTTAAATGTATGTGATTATTGCAACTCTTTGTGCTAAACATGTATATAATCTACAAATTATGATTGTATCTAGTGCTCTCAAGATGTTACTCTTTTTTAACCAGCTTCTGATATAAAAATATGCACTGTACAATGTGATGAATATCCAGGATACTTTCTCGAATAATATACTGATTAATAAAGTCTTTAAGTTGTAAGCACTTGCTCAAAATGTGCAGAAAATTGTTTATCTTGTTACAGTAGCTAAAATGGATGTTATTAATGTAGTGATGGATTCTATTTGAATGAAAATTATGAGTGTGATCCATGTGATGACTCTTGTCTCACTTGCTTTAGTTATAAATAAAATAACTGTTTATCATGCATTTAATCTCTAGTATTATATAATGGTCAATGCGTTTAATAGTGTCCTCTTTAATATTATATAAACTAACTGCCAAATAATAAAAAGGAGTGCATTCTATGCCCTAGCTAATGTATCGCATGCACTTCAAATTAAAACTGCTTTACATGTGCATATGGATATTACAAATAAGATACACAGTGTTTAATGTGTTAAAATAATTGTGAAATATGCTATGGTTTGTAAGGTATGTATTGCTAAAAATGTAGATCATCATATTACTTACAAAATAGCTTATGTGTACAATAATGCTAAGTAGTTAACAATATTGGTTATTACATGGATATTGCTTCTAGAACTTGTAAGTAATGCGATTAATCTTGTCATGAATGTTTTAATCCATAGTCAACAGGCTGTAAATCTTGCAGAGATGGTTACTATTTACTTTCTGGTATATGTTATGGATGCCCTTCTAATTCTCTTTAATGTTACTATGACGATTAATAGAAGTAAATTCTAGCAATTCAGTGTGCGAACCCTTATTTTCTTTTTTAAGGGTTCTGCAAAAAAAGCTGTCCTTTAAGTAATTTAATTTGTTTTTTTTCTTTTAAACCAAGAAAAATTTAAAAATATTATTTGGTCAAACTGATTATAAAATAAATTTTTTATCGCTAAATGAATTTAAATTTGAAAGAAGCTTAGTTAATTCAATTCATTTTTTTCTATTCAAATTTGATTTTATATTTTAAAATGGTTTTGTTCAAAGTTAAAGCAGTGAGCACAAAAAAAGTTTTAATTTTTTGAGTTGGGTTTGAAATTATTATGGTAGAGATAAAAAAATAAATTTTAAAATAAAATAAATAAAAATTATCTCTGAATTAAATTTTTTAAAGAAGCATTCATTATTCAAAAATATTAATTTATAATAATTAGTGCTTTTATTTGTTTACTTTAAATTAAAATTAATATTTTTAAGATAAATAATAATTTTTTAATAGATTTTTATCAAGATGTAGCATCGAATACATGCAAATTATGTAATTTAGCATGTTCTCAGTGTACTGGTCCTTTAAGTTAATAGTGCTAGTAATGTAATAATGGTTATTTTTATGCTGGCTAGAACACATGTTTACCTTGTTAATAAGGTAGTGGTGTAGGAGTTTATGATTGCATCTCTTGTTCATCATTTAATTATTGTCTTAAATGCTAAACTTTAATAAATTTTAATGGTATGTGCTTAAGCTAATGTCTAGAAAATTATTATTTCAACTAATAATAGCAAAATTGTTAAAGATGCAATTTTCCTTGTCTTAATTGTTCAGATTAAAATACTTGTACTAGTTGCATAGATGGTTATTATTTACTAGGAGACTAT
The DNA here is from genome assembly GCF_000189635.1 of Tetrahymena thermophila SB210. Classification (NCBI taxonomy): domain Eukaryota; phylum Ciliophora; class Oligohymenophorea; order Hymenostomatida; family Tetrahymenidae; genus Tetrahymena; species Tetrahymena thermophila. The sequence goes on along the minus strand of NW_002476463.1, from coordinate 1,843,954 downwards.
TGCCTTAAATGTGATGTAAAGTGTAAAACCTGTAACGGTGGAACAGATTAAGACTGTCTTTTGTGTAACTAACCTTTCATGCCATAATAAATAGATCAAATTGAATGTGTAATTAAATGCAGCATCGGATATTATCAAACTAATTATAGTTGCTTAAAATGTAATAAAGCTTGTTCATAGTGTATTGATCAAACAAATGTTTGTGAGGTATGTGCTGAAGGTTATTATAAAAATTCTGACTAGTCCTGTTAACCTTGTGAAGATTTTTGTTAGATTTGCACAGGAATAAATAGTTGCACTCAATGTTAAAATGGATATTTATTATTTTAAGGTACCTGCTTAGAATAGTGCCCAGAGGGTTACTTAAATTCAAATGGAATTTGTATACCATGTAATTCTAATTGCAAAAGCTGCTAAATTAGCATAGACAATTGTGTATCATGCAATGATGGTTATTATATTTTGAATAATGCATGCCTACCTTGTGTAAATAACTGTTCTCTTTGTAGCTCTTCAACTAGTTGCACGAAATGCCAATTAGGTATTTTTATTCTTTGGTTAATGTTTCATTTATTATTCTAATTTTAAAAATAGGATATTTTCTAGAAGACAGTATTTGTAAAACATAATGTCAAAAAGAAGGTTTTTATTAAGATTATACTTAGTATATGTGCCTGCCATGTGATGCTAGCTGTAGAAATTGCATATCTGGAGCTTTTAATAAATGTTTAAACTGTTATGATGGATATTACTTAGAGAATGATCCATAATCATAAAGATGCTTACCTTGTAACTCTCTCTGTACTTAATGTTTTGGTGCATCTAATTCTAATTGTTTAAGGTGTAGATTGGGAGTAAAGTTTGATTAAATTAACTAGACATGTATTTCTTGTCCTTCTAAGTAATTTTACAATAGCCAAAGTGGAGTTTGTGAATAATGTTCTCCATCATGCTTAGAATGTTTTGGACCTTCTAAAAATAATTGTATAAGTTGTAATGCCTCTACGTTTCTTAATATAGATACTGATACATGCGAAGCGTGTTTTCCTTCATGCATGAATTGCTATAACGGCTAGCAATGCATAAAATGCTAATAAGGTATTAAAATATAATTTTTCTTTAATGATTAATATGTTTATTTTAAAATAAAATAGGTTTTTATCTTATTGATAACTAATATTGCTTATAGTAATGTCCAAACTAAATGAGAGTCTTAGATGATAAATGCTTATGTAATGAAACTTGTGCAAAATGTACTTATGACCCCATAAATAATTAGAGTATTTGCATTAGGTGTATCAATGATGAGTATTTACTTTATGATAATTAATCTAATTGCATAAAAATCACTGAGTGCTAATATTACAAAGATTATACAACAAATTCATGTACTGAATAATGTCCTTCAACAGCATTATACATAGATTTAGTAAACAAAGCTTGTTAATATTCTTAATGCAGTGATAATTAATATTTATTTAATAGCAAATACTGTATTTCATCCTGTCCTGATAATTTTTATGCTGATAGCTAAAATATTTGTTAACCATGTAATTATAAGTGCTAAAAATGCTTTGGCCCCTCCGATAACAATTGCATAGAATGTATTTAAAATGTAATTCTTTTGTATGTGATTAAAATTTTAAAATATCCTTTTTTAATAAATAAAAGTATTATTTTCATCAAGGCATAAATGCATGCTAAGACAGTTGCATCCAAGGATATGTTTTGTAATAGTAGAATAACTATTAATGCTAAGTTTGTAAGTAAAATTGCAAAGCCTGTGTTAACTCATTAGTGCTATTTTAAGGAGATTGCTTATAAAATTGTCCATAGGGTTTCTCTGAGAATGCAGGTGGTTATTGCTTTTATAATCCTGATCCTAGTATAAGAATATATAATCTGCAATAAAACCAAACAATATCATTGATTTAAGATACCTAAATAGAAGCAAGTCTATTCTCAAATAATAATCCAACCAGAATATAGTGGGATATTATCCAAACAAATGACAACAGTTTCGTAAAAAGCTTTTAAACTATTCAGTCTTTTGATTTATTCCAGCTAATTCCTTACATTATTCTTTCTCGTAAATTATTTTTTTTCAAACAATTATTTTATATAATTTTATTTTTTTAGCTTCAAGCTATTATATTTTTAGAATTACTATTGAGCTGACAGAAGATATATAACTTTAGGATAGTATACAATTAAATACACCTTAATCTATTAAAGCAGGCAAATTTTTAACAGATAAAAAATAAGGTGATTCATAATCAAGCTTTGTATTTTTTATATCAGATTGGTAATATGATCAAATTATTTACTACGATCTAAGCTTCTATGAAGTTTTTAGGATACTAGAAAGTGAGAATTTAAATTTGTAAGATGGAAGTAATAGTAATAATAATAATAAAATCTATGATTTTTATAAAGATAACTTATTTAGAGTTCACAAACATATCTAAATAGAAGGTCCAATATAATTTACATATACTTTTCAGCCAATTTCAGTTAATGTAAACTTATTCTGCGAATTGAAAGTCTATGATGATTTTAACTATGATACTGTATATCAATACATCCTACTTTAGGTAAATTCTTATGATTTGCCAGAGGACTAAATAGCAGCAGCTGAAAGTACACTAAATATAATTAAAAGTTCAAATAATGATGAAGTTATTTAGAACTTGATCTTTAACTATTCTTTTTAAATGAGGATTTTAATTGTAAGAGATTAAGAGAAAGAATAATCTCTAAAAAATTAAATAAATCTAAGATCAATAGCCTATTTATCAGGTATAGACGCTACTTAATTATCGTTGTGTGACAATACAATTGACTGCTACGGTAACGGTAAATGTGTAAATAACCCACTTTTATTTACCAAATGTTCATGTAAAAGTGGGTATTTTGGGTACAGTTGTGAGTGGGAAGAAAATTAATATAATTTAATTAATGAGTCATTTTAAACTATTTTTTAACAAATAACAAATTTTGAAAACATCATTATTATTTAAATTATTGAAAATATTGCATATTACTTCTCATTGTATTCATCAAATTTGACTTTGATATAAAGTGCCTATCAAATTTTTTTTGATGCAACACAAAATTATATCGAAAATACTTAGATAGATTAAGTAGATGGCTAAATTTTGTAAAGGAGCTCTTCATATGTAATTTCTTAGCTTTAAGGGTTAAACATAGATATTTAGGATTTAATTTAATTAAATTAAAAAATAACACAAATGATATCTTCATCACTAAACATAGGTGATAAGCTCATTTCCTACTCAGACTCTAGCAATTTCATTTCTTATCCTTATTTAATTACAAGTAGTGCTAATACTACTTAATCTAATAGGAGAATGCTTTAAAATTCTTAATAAGATTCTCTATCTAAATAAAATATTACTTTATCTTTGAACAGCTTCACTGTTTAGTTTCCAGCTGAAATTATTTAAAGTACCTCTAAATAAGTTATAGTAGCACAATAATGGACATAAGACCCAAGACAAGCTCCTTTTGCAGTTTCATAAACTGTATCTTTATAAGTTTAATAGAATGGTATTGAGATGAATGTTCAAAACACTAATTAACCTATTATTATTACTCTTCCTAAAATAATACCTTCACCTATATCAGAAGACACAAGTTCCATAAGCTGTAGCTTTTATGATGAAATTACAAACTCATTTTAAGTAAATTTAAAATAAATTTTTGAATTTTTGATAAAATGAAATTTATTTTGAAGAATGAAGGTTGTACATTTGTTAAAGAAACCATACTAAATATAGTATGCTCATGTACACATTTGACAGATTTTACTGCATAGAAGATATAGAATTAGAGTGTAAAGAATTATATAGATTTAGGTTCGCTTATAACAACTATGAACCAAGGATAAGAAGAACTATAAAACTTAAATTAAAAAATAGCTATAATATCATTACCAACTTTAGCAATAGGTAAAATTAATTATCTTTATAATTTATGGAAATTAAAATACTTTTTATACATTTAAGGTTAAAGATAGGTTAGTTTAGTTACATAATTGTAAGTTATTTAAAGTGGAGGAATCAATTAATTTTTATAGAGAAACATGATATTTTTAAAGGAGGATCCAGATTACGTTAATGATAATCTTGATATACTTCATTAAGATTTGATCAGTTTATATTATGATTAAGAGATAAATCAGACATAAAGCACCAAATCATTTTAAATAAATAAATTATAAGCATTGTTCTATATGCTTATTGTACTTGTCTTCGTTCTCCATATTTCAATGAGAGCTTGCTTAAGATTTAAACGTACTAAATTATCCTAACTATAATTATGTCTGATATATCAAACATAAAAGAAAATAGATAAGCTTTTAAATAATGAATACAATCGAATTAAAATTTAGAAAAAAAAATTTGAAAAAGCTAAAACTATTTAAAAAAAGTTTGATATGTCCAAGTTTAAGTTCACCTTATAAAAATAAAGAGCTTCCATAAAAAAAACTGATGAAAATATTTAAGGATAAGACAAACAGAATGCTTAAAAAAAAGATAGTGTGATAAAATTCTAAGATTAAGAGCAGGAAACAATTTTTACTTAATCTCCTCCTTTGATCTCATTGGAGCTAGAATCTATCTTTTCACCAAAAAATATGAAATTAGAAACTAATAAATCTAAAGATTAGGTGAAGCATATGGAAAAATAAAATCCTCATTTTTAATAAAAATAGGATTAAGAACCTGAGTTTTCTATTAAGGGCTCTTCCCCTTCTTTTACAAAATCAAACAGCACTATGGCTTATGATTAGTCGAAATCTCCAAATTAATATTCTATTTCATATAAAAGATCTATATTTTCTAGAAATCAAGTAACATATATGAGATTTAATTAAACAGATAATTAGTTTACATTAACATAAGATGAGTGTGCAGATGATAATCAGAATTATGATACTAAATGCACTGATGGAAATTTAATTACAGAGAGTAATTTATTAATTAGTGATCGGATAGATAGATTATAAAATAACAATTTTGAGTCTGGATTTAGTAAAAATTAAAACCAAGAATATATTAAATAAAATAATTTATTATAATAATTAACTGAATCAGATGATGGTATTTTAGAAGAGTAAACAATCTAATTAAAAGAAGAGAATAAAATTTTAGAATAAATTGCTCCAAAAAATATATCTCTTCTAACAAATTAACAAAATAATAGATAAATTAGAACCTAACAATATAAATCTAACTATTTGGAATTATTTTCATAAAAACCTTTAAAATAAAATATTTACTCAAATATAAATTATCCAAAAAATTCTTTTGAATCAGATTCATATTAATAAATTACAGAATAATCAGATTCAATAATAGAAACCTCAAATTTAAAAAGCCTTTAATCTTAAAACGTTAATTAAAGTGAATAAATTTTGAAATTTGAGTAAAAAGATAATTCGATAGATAATAATTCAAATGAATTTTAATTAACTCCAATAAAAAAAAATAAAAAAAGTATTTTAAAAACAGATCAAAAAATTGAATTAGATGAAGATTACTAAAATGTAATAAAAAACTAAAGATAAAAATTAATAAATCCTAGATGTAAGTTTTAATTGATTTGAAAATTTATTTAACTTTTTTTTTTTAATTAGATAAATCGATGAAGAATTATTTACAAACCAAGAATTTATTGGAAAATATTAAAGAAAATAATAAATTTTTGTAAGATGCAAATAGGAAGTCTTACACAAAGAGGCAAACTACTAAAATATTAAATTTATCTAAATTTTAAAAAGATATAGATGATAAAAAGAGAGTTTCTGAAATTGCTTATTTTTCTTAAAAATTTGACTATTTGAAAAATGATAAAATTAAAAGCAGTAAGGCATTTAAATTTATTTAGTCTGTTTGGAAAAAAAAATTGGTTGCTTAAAGCTTAGAAAATCTCATAGAAATAAAGAAACTGATTAATATTCTTAAAAATTCTGATAATTTAAATCCTCTTAACAATGATATAAATATTTAGAGAAGGTAACTTCTGGCTTATTTATATGGCTACCTTTCTCATGAATGCTAAAACGGAGAACATGTTTTATAGAATTATTAAACAGAATATAAAAATGATTTTTAGCTTAATTAAATGGAAGAAAATGCCTAGATTAAATAAAAGCTTCAAAACTTAAAATAATAAATAAATAAATTTGTAAAAAAAAATAAAAAAATTGATTAGAGTAATATAGAGCAGCTATAAAATTATCAAAGATAAGATATTATGAAAGATGATCCATTTATTAATTTATTTAGAAAATACTCTTATAATAAGATATCTAAATATGTATTAGATGAAGACTATTTACTTGAATTTCTTAAGTAATAGATAGATGTGAAAATTAGTCTAGTAAAAATAATTGACTTTACTTTAGATTCATAACTTAATATAACTAAATTCGATATGATTTAATTATTTTCATTATTCAGATAGCAATAAAGAGTCTACTCTTCTCAATTCACTAAATGCTTATTCTTTTGCACATAAATTGTAATCACTGCAACAGCTAATGTATTGTTGATTCCTTACACTTCTAACTAGGATATTGCTATAGATAATATTTTTTTAACTTATTCTCATTAAAGGATTTTTATTTCTCTAGTTTTAGGATATCTAATATCTTATTTTTTCTTTGGATGTTTGACTGGAATATTTGCAAAATCAACTAAAAGTCTTTAGAATATAAATTTAAATTAAATTTACATAAGCTAACAAATATTTTAACTTCTTTACTTACTAATAGGTATATTTTAAATTAGCTTTTCGTTAAAATGTTTATATTCTTTAAAAGATGACTAAGTGCTGTAGAGTCATTTTTAATTTTCATACTTCTTTTTTGAAATTATAGCAAGTATTGTTTTGAGCAATACTTTAATCGATGGTTTGCTTTATATATATTACATTCTAATAGCAAAGTATAAGTATGAAGATGAATCACAAAGTAGATTTTTATTCATTTTAGCATGTAGAGGATATTACTATTTTAAAGGATTTGATAATATCAAAATACATGAAATGCTCCTAATTAAGGATTAAATTCCATAAAATTTAAATACGAATTGATTAATTCAAAAAATTTATGTAAATGTTTGTTTTTTCTGCTTTTTATGAAAATTGAATAGATTTTTTTTTTCAGCTTTTATTATTTAATGCTTATTAAACTTATTTTTAAATTAGGTAATTGCATTTTTTAAATTTTTTATTGAATATTTTAATTAATTTTACAATTAAAATTTTTATTATGTACTGAAAAAAAAAGTTTATCAAAATAAAAATAAAAATTTTACAAAAAATTTGAATTTGAAATTAAAACTAATATAAAGTTATTTATATTTTACAGCATATAATTCTTAAAAAGAAAGACTTAAGATTTAATTGACTATTGAAATTAAATTACATCAGCTAAAAGTTTTAAGCTGAAGAGTAGGTTTATTTTATTATTGCTATTGTTATTGTTGTTGCTGTTAGGCTTATTGTTAAGCTTATATGACTCTGGAGTCTGCTTTTAGCAAATTTTGTAATACTTACTATAATTTTGGTGGCAGAGTTTTGATAATTACACCAATATCTTAGAGAGAAACTGAAGAAACTACATGCTTAAGAATTTGGTTTACAAGCTATAGAATATCTACAGCATCTGGTTATGAAAATCTCTAGTTGACAAATAACATAAAGAATCTTAAGAAGAATTCAAAACAATTTTTCTTTTATTATTCGTTTCCATGAACATTAACGAGCAAGAAGATTTTAAGTACTTCAATAACAGAGTTCTTAAGCTATTCATCGAGTTATTAGCCTTATTACAGGACAGATTTCAATTTTTGCATGACATTTAAGCATATAAAGAAAATAGGACTTATTAGTTAGTCATCCAATATCTTATTTTCATTGAAAACGCTTCTTGTGTAAGATAAAAAGGTAGTTATGCTTTGTAAATTTTTCAACAAATGAGACAAGCATGCTGAAAACATAGAATTTAGTTTATTTGTAGACGAGGAGTTTAATCTGTTAATGTTTGAAATTAGAGAATCATGAACTGAAAAATAATTTAAGATGCAAAAGTAGAGTCTGTTTTCCTAGTTTGCTCCATTTTTATCTATTTCAAAGCTATGCAAATCAATCAAAGAATTTATAATTTATTCAATAGCTTTTTCGCTTTCTTCTGTTTAAGGAAAAGAATGGATTTTATCTTTTACTATTTTTATTTAAAAGTAATTAACATAAATAATTTAATTATAATGTTATTATTCAATTTAATTTACATATTGTTGTAAATGCTCTTCTTAATGGTAAGATGTCATTATATGAGAAATGATAGCAGAGCTTTGTAAAAAGGATATAGGCGGTAAATGAGAATTTTTCAGAAAAGCAATTTAATTAGTTTAAGCTCTTAAGGATACTTAGTTTTAAAATAAACGAAGATTTGATAATATTTAAGTAGGTTATGCTATCTTGCTAAGAACTCATTTTCTTTTCTAAGTATCTTGCCAATATTATTTCTAACATCTATTCTATTTGATTCAAAACCTATTCTGAAAGTAGATTTCCTGCTCTAACTGTTATAGTAGCTATTTCTATACATATCTGATCAAAATCAAGCAATCCATAATCTAAATAAATGATAAGAACCTCAAACAACTCTTCAAAACTTATTTTTTAAACATTTTAAGTTTTTTAAGTGAAGTTATTGAAAAGAGCTGGTTATTCTTCTGTTAGAAGCTCACTCATTCTAGATTCCAATAGTTATTTCATAATACCAAGTATTTGTAACTTATGATTAAGCTTTTTTAATAGAGAAATATCAACCATCTATGTTTGGATCTTTTTAATGTATTGCTCTTCTTAATCAATGCTTGTGTTAGAACACAATTAGAAAAGAAGGGTTGAGTAACATATGTGACTCATTTTAGGACCATGATTAAGGTATTTTTCATTTGATTTGAGTTTGTTAATAAGATCTTGCTATTCTTAATTATCTATTTGAATGTTCTTAACTGCTTCGCTTAAAACTAAATAATATTTTACAAAATTAGAAAGCATGTAATAATGCATTTTAACATCATAAGATGTCTTAACACCATTGTAAATCAAGTAGTAATTATTGTAGCTCTTTATTTATTTTCTACTTGCTGCTAACACTACTGAAGTATCTAATATAGCAGCTTGAACATTTTATAGTAGGTACATTAATAATCTATTATATTAATTAATCATTGAATATCTGCAAAACTATAAAAAATATTTACATTGGAGGAAAGGCTCCAAACAAACTTTATTAGAGTTCTCTGTTTTTAACTCTGTTCTAGATGAAAATGTAAATCTTACAAAGACACTCGATTCTTCTAATCTAGATTGATGTTGTGGATTTTTCACTGTAGAACGATTAGAATGTAACTAGATTGAATGAAAAATAATAAGAAGTTGATAAAAAATTAATTGAATTTTACTTTTAATATTATTTAAAAGAGGTTTAGAGACTAAATTAATAAGTCTTTTTATGAACCCAATATCAGAATCCAATATGATTTTAAAGAATTTTGACATTAATTAGAAAGTGAAAATATTCACTTCAGGAGTATTTTCACTTTCATTCTTGATGTTTTGGCTGACAACTGAATCAATCTAGGCAGGGTAATCTTTCAACAAAAGATTTCTTTATTCTTCATAGTTAATTTTACCAGTAATCATTTCTCCATCGCCAGTCATTTTTTTTATTTTCTAATTTTAAAAAAAAATAATTTAAAAACTAATAAATTTTAATAAACATTTTTTACAGCTAAGAAATTCATTAATATTTGCATTCCAGGTGCCCTGAACTCTTCATGAGAAGAAGTTACAATTTTGAAAATAAAAGTAAAGATAAATTGAGTGAAATTAGCTATAGAGTCTTTTGCTATATCTTTTGGATCCCACTCTCTTAAGAAATTTTCTACACAAGATAAAACAAATATCTTTGTCCTTAAGTTAATATCAATCAAATCTTCCTTTGAGTATTCCTTTTTTTCATTCTATTTCTTATTCACTGCTTCATCATCGTCTCCCTTCTTAATTTCAAAAGATTCACCAAATAAAATAAAAGAAAACATTTCCAATTTCTTTTAGCAAACTGACAAAGAAAACTTCTCCTTTTCTTCAATCAAGTTAGAATATAAAACCTCAATATTTTCAGCTATATAATAATCTTTCCTAGTGTTAAAGTAATTCATTTTTCTTATCAAATGATTTAGCAAGTATTCTTTTTCTGTAATTAAAAATTCATTTTAAAAATATAATTGTTAGATTTCTAAAAATTTTACCTGTTTTTAAATATTCTAAACTATTTTTATCGTTAGTCATTTTCTCAATAGTTTTTTTTCTATCATTAATCATTTTCTCTATTGTTTTTAAAACAATTTAAACTGAGCTATTATTATATTTGTAAATTTGATCAAGATCTTATCTCAACCCATAAAGAGCTTTTTCTTGATCTTGCGGTGACTTGAAAATAGAGCTAAATATTAAGTGCAAGTGATTGGCTAAAACTTAAGTATCAGCAGATGGTATATCAATGTAAGGAAAAACTTAGTGTTAAACCTCCCAAAAAGAGCTTTAGAAATTTGAAAAAATAGCTTTGTCTTCAATCATTTTAGGTATTTTTCTTATAAGCTTTAAAATTTTTTCCAACATTGTTTTATAAAGTTGGTTCCATAAATACTCAAAAGGTAAAACCTATCTAAGATGCTACATATTTATAAATAAAAAGCAAGAACGTATAATTTCGATTGAATCTTCTTGATAAGATTCTATTACTTTTGTAAGAGATTAAATTAGCCAAAGTTAGGTTGATTAATCTGGGTTTTTGCTTGCTTTCTAAAATATTCCTGCTATGCTTTAAATATGTTCTTCAATAACTTTGAACTTATTATATTTGCATATAAATCCAGCACATGAAACTATTGAAGAACTGAGTTCATTTTTTACAATTTTTTCTTATAAATTTCTAATTGATAAAAAAATAAATTATATTTTATTATGTACTTTAAATTATCAAAATTTAATAATTTTATTGTTAAAATATTCTTCTACCAAAATTTTAATAAAAAGTTATTTTAAATATTTAAAAAAAATAATATATTTGGGAAAAGTTTAAATATTATAAAGTATATATTTTATTTTTTACTTAATTAAAGTCTCAACATAAGGTGTGTTAGTTTTAATACCTACTAATAAAGCATATGAGCCACCTGCTAAAGTTCTAATTATATGGTCATCACTTGAAAACCCACTCTCTGTCATTTACTTTAGATACTATACTATTTCAACTTCAATAGGCTCTAAGTTGTTTTTAGATTGTGCTTCTCTTATTTTCCTTGCTATGAAAATACTAACTAGCAAAAATGGCTAAAGCTTCAAGAACTTAAGATTTTAATCTTTCAATGCAAAGATACCACTTTAATTATTGACCATATATTTAAGTAAATTAATTTTGTTCTTGCTTGTGAAGCTATGCGAAGCAAGAATACGGCCAATAAACTCAAATTGCTAGAAGCAGAGTTAAATAGAAAAAGCATAATTCTTTTCCTAATATTTGAGGTAAACTTGATCATAAGTAAGCAAATAATCCTCATTTCTCTAGATATTATGGTCTTAAAGTTTTTTTATATTTGAGCTATTAAATAGTTTGAATCTAACATTGCTTTCTTGTAATTCCAATCCAATATTTAGATCATCTCCGTCCATTAATCCTTTAAGTGAAGGAGTAAAATCATTCTAATTCATAGTGAAAATATCATCAACTGATGTTTAAATTAATGCATTTATATGCTATGAAATGAGTTTTGGAGGGAACAAATTAAGACAAGAATACAAATCTATTTTTGCTAGAACTAAATCATTATGGTTTTTAGGTATTTGGAAACCTAAATCTTTTTCAGTAGGAGCTATATACTGCTAATAGAAGTTAATTACTAAATTAGCACAGAATTTAAGCACCATTTCTGTGTGTAAACGATTTAAATTTTTGAGGAAATAGTGAATACCCTTAAGTGCTTTTCTTTTTGCATTTAAATCTGATATGAAGTTACTTAATTTACTTGTTTCTTTTCTTTTTTATCCAAGAACATCTTACCACATATTGTATATGGATTTAATTTCCTACTTTAACCAGTTGACATCTAAACAGAGTAAGGTATTAATTAAAGTCCAGCCTGCTTAATATCTTATAGAATTAATGAAGTGGAGTTCTTCTGAATGAGGGTCTTCAGACTTATATTCTGTCTTTACTAAACTAGAGTTTTTAACAGAAATTTAGAAAAATGTTTTTAAAATTTTAATTAATTAATTAATTTTACCCTTTTGCAAATTCAAACATAGTCATGGCTATATCATATGGTATTGAGTGCAAATTGAAATCCATGTGTTTTAGTAGAGTTCCGAGGGCAATCGAATGTCCATATCTAATTTATTTGAATACAAACTATTAAAAATTTTACAATTTTACTAAAATATTTACATAGAAGAAACATAGAGTTTAAATTATGGGTCTTGGATATTGCAAACTTCTTTCATAGATTCTAGCTCAGCTAAGTCTAAGGTCATCTAATTTAATATCAAAGAGAGTATATTTGTTTGCCATTTTGGATTTTCTGAAAAGAGAGCTTTCATAACATGGGAACCTAAAAGGTAAAATTGAGGGTTGTTGAATTAAAAGAAAGGCGATAAGAGTTCACACATTTCGTTTGGCTTTTTAATCTATTCAAACAAATCTGATCCTAGAATCTAAACTAAGGCAAAAAAGCAACGGAGGGCTATTAATGACTGATGCTATAAACTCTATTAATTTTTCTGGCTATTCAAGTTATTAGGATTCTAAAGGTACCTTAAGTATATGTCTTTATAAGCTTTTCCAAAATCAGGTAATTTTCTCTTCAGGTATTCGTATAGCTCAAATTTTTATTTATTATTCAAGAATACTAACAGTTTAATTATAAACATGCCCATTATATCTCTCACAACAAAAGTATCATGATCTTATGCGAATGCCATCTAGTTTTTCAAATTTATTAATCGAATAAATATAAAATGAAATTTAAATAAATACTTTGCTTATCTATGAAAAGAAAAATTCTAGAATATTGCTGAAAAAGGTCATGCTCATGTTGCTTTCTTATTTGTAAATGATATTATAAAAAATTTCTATCACAATAAGTCTCAAGTTTTTTCCATCTATTTTATTAAATTATCTTTAATATCCAAAATTTATTTTAGTCATTTGTACGTTCATTTAGATGATCAGTTAGTAAATTTAAAATTATTTTAAACTTATCTTTAGGTTCTGTGCTTTCTGGTGCAGGCTTAGGCTACTCTTTTTTCCCTTTTTTAGCTTTTAATTCTTTTATCAAGTTTTCCATGTCACTATTAATATAGAGCTCTAAAAGAAGTTCTATAGATTCTGCACAAGCCTTTTTATAAACCCAATCTTTGCTCTCTTGCAATTACTTTTAAAATGGAAATAAATTCATTAATATCTTAAATTAAATACAAAAATATTTGAATACTTTATATATATCAGTTAATAGTGCTTCGTAATTCGGAGCCATGAAGGGTGCATCTGCAAATTTTAAAAAGTCAATCAGAGTAATCATAGCTTCTTTTCTTAATTCATCAGATTTATCCTTTTGATTAAATAAAAGATATATATATATCAACAACAGCTTTAGAAGAAATAAATCGTTTAAAGACTTATAAAATGACTTACAGAAAACATGAATTTTGTGATCAATTTATAAGTTTCAGCTTTATTGTTTGCATTTACATTAACTTGCTCTCTTATTAAATATCTAAACACTTTCATACTATTAATTCTAAGAGGAATTTCGTTATTTTTTTTCAAAATTTTTAAAAGATTTTAAAGCACTTCATTTAATTAAGGATAAGACAAAGTAATATTTCTTCTAAACTCCATCACAAAGATGAGCACTTAGAAATGATTTCTATATTATTTAACAATTTATTTTTTTTAAATAAAGAATATACTATTATTATTCATTTATTTACGTTTTTTATATATTTTTTGGTTTTATTCCATTTACCATTAAATCAAGAAGAGAGGAAGACTTTCCTGAATCCTACTTAATTGTTGCCATAATTACTCTGCCAATCGCTCTTGCAAAAGTATCTTAGTTTGCATAATCTATAAAATTAAATGCTAAGCTATCTGTTAAAAGCTTTTCTAAAGATGTATAGTTTTCTTTTAATTCTGCCTATTTTTGAAAAATTATTTTTAATATGAAATCATTTAGATTTTAAATGCTATCAACCTAAACGCTAGAATTTTTTTCTATATAACTGCCTAACTAATGAAAACATTCAAATAATTTATTAAAATGTGATATCTATTATGCTTTCTCTGTTGGAATTGAGTATTTACCCGAAATACCTTCAATAATTTAATCTACAATTTTCTTCATAGCTAACTACTTAATTCCTTCTTTATTCTATTTAATAAATCAATATTATGTGCAAATAAATCGTTTATTTATTATATTGAGGATTAATAAAAGTAAATCAATAGTTTTTATTTAATTTTTAAGATATCAAATTTTATTATCTTTGCTTTCAAAAACTATTATGACTTGATTTAAATTGATTATTTGTTTATCATGCAATCCATATTACAATCATTTTATTTTTAAAAATTCATATAAAATAAAAAAAAAGAAAAACTAAAAAATAGATTTAATTAAAATTGATATTTAGTTATTAAGAATAATAATTTAATTCTGTAAAATATAAATACTATATAAATAAGAATAGTAATACTGAACTAGTACATTTATGAGGATATTTATTACTTTTTCAGTTCTATTTCTCAATTTTTATTTAAAATTTTAATCATTTTTTGAATTTTTTATGGCTTTAAAAAAAATATGAGAAAATATAAATTATTTAGAAATTATAAATTATCACAAGAATTAAAGTAAGTTTGAATTTTGCTATTTTTTTATTTAACTTCCTCTATAAAACAGGTTAAAGTAAATAATTAATTAAATTTTTGAAATAATCTATATTCTTGAGATAAGTTTATTTGTAGAAGAAAAATAGAAAGAAACTCTTCATATGAACTTTTGGTTTTTTAAATCTTATTGCAAAACAATTCTTGAAATAATAGAGGAGAAACCTAACTACAACTTTCCTATTCATCTATATAAACTCTTCATTTTAGTACTGTTTTTGCAATTATTAGGGTACACTCTTACTAATTACGAATCTAAGCACTTTTAAGATGAAAAAATTAGTTCAATTTCGCGAGCTAATGAAGTTGCTTCGCTTACCTTTTTGCTATTTTTAAAAGGAAATGATGCTCTCACAATAGGGTTCTTCGTTTTAATGCAATTTATAATATATAGCTATTTCTTTTATGTGGCTACTTTAGCATTCATTAAGAACAAAAGAAAATACATCTATTTGAAATATCTAAGTGTATTTAAATATGTAAACTAAATTTTAAATACTTACTTTACTCTGTTTAATTATATCTTCTTGATTCCTGTTATGGAAATCAACTTAGGAATGTTATTTTGTGGGAGTAGAAGCTTTCTTACTACATTGAGGACAAATAATTGTACTATCCCTATTTATATTACTATTTTTGCCTCTCTAGGAGCTTTGCTTGGTTTTTTTACCTCGATAGTAACAACTTTCTTTTTTAGAAATTATTAATTTGAAGAGTCTAACAAATTTAAAAGAAAATTTAGTAGCTTAATGGTTTTAATGCAAGTTTTAAAATGCAGTCTTAGCTTAGTTTATTACTTGGATTCTAAAATGACTGATTATTTAAAGTTCGTTATTTCATTGATATTTTCTTTATTCAATTTATTAGATATATATCTGAACATTCCTTATAGAGATTTACAGATATTAAAATTTTATACAATGTGCTCTTCATACTACTTTTCCATAAGTGTGGTCTGCAATATTTGGATATTTGGAAATAATCTCATATAGGGTTATGAACTTTTTTACTATATAATTTTGTTTGGTATTTTATCTAAAAGTACATTTTAAGCTTTAATTCTTTACAGATATAATTCTATTTTGAAGTGCAATTTCTATCTTAACTAATCTCATTTTTATGATAAAAAAATAAATTTGATTGATGTTTATTTGGAATAGCTGATAGCTTTGACTAAAGAATGCTCTCATAGTGAAAGTGCAAAGTGTTAGTTAATAGAATTACTTCAACTTCATTTTTCTAACTGTAATTAAAATCAATGTATTTGCAAATAAACTTAAAAATCCTATTTAATTAAAAAATAAAGAGTTGATGCAAACTACATGAATGATTTGATAAATGGTATTTTCTTATGGGTTTTAGATAAACACCAAATAAAAAAAAATCAAGGTGACATGGAGCATCTAACTTTAAAATATATCTCATTCTTATATCAATTTTATGGGAACTCGCCCAAAGCTTACTTCCAAATAAAATAGTACTTATCAAAAAACTAAAAAAAATCATCAAGTTACTTTAAAATGGTATCTTAAGTAATATGTAAAGCTATTGAGAATACACTTGATCATAGATTAGAGCAATCAAAAGAATCTTCTGACTAAAATTAAAGCTTCATATAAAGAAATTAAGAGTTAACAGTGTATACAGTTATTTAGATTGATTAAGTCTGCTCTAGATTTATTCCTCTTATTATTGATTGTATCCAAAATAAGGTAAATTTCTGGTAAAATATGCTAAAGGGATATAATACAATGGATAATTTTTAAATAAGAAGTTTAGGATTGGCTGAAAATATTTAAAGATTAAGCAAGCAGTTTCACTTTAAACTAAGATAAATAGACAATTTTGTCCAATAATATGACAGCTATCAACTTAAAAAGCTTAAAATGCTTTTTTATTTAATTGTACTCAACGACACAATTAAAGCTTAAAAATTAGATGAAGAAGGAGATGATATTAAAAACAGAGATATGCTAAAAAGTGTAGATATTATTCATTCATCTAATTTCATCAAAGGAAATATTTAAACAATTATAATTAGCTTAAGCTAGAGAATTGGTAAAATTGTCTCTAAAAGGGACCAAAAGTTTATGGAATTTTTCGGTTATGATAAAGAAGAAGCAGGTTCAATAGAAAAAATTAACGATTTAATGCCATTGTATATATCAAGGTTGCATGATTAATTCTTGATGCATTATGTCTAAAGAGGAAGTAGCTAATTAATATAAAACAATTTTTTTTCTTTTATCTAAACAAAGGAGGGTTTTATTTAGCAAGCAAAAATTTATATTGATTACATATTTACTACTGCAGATGATTTTTAAATGGCTGGCAATATTTTGAAAATTAATTCTGCCTATGATTTTATGATATTTAATAGAAAAGGACTAGTTGTTGGTGTTACTTAAAATCTCATTTCAATGCTATTTAGCGAAGTAAAAAAAGTACCTAAAATAAGCTAAATATTACACAAATACTACGCCTTCATATTTTTTAAAGAAATATTGAAAATTTTCAAACAAAAAAGAGAAGAAATAAAAAAAACTTTATCATAAGACGAGATGAATGTACAACTAGAAAAAACTAGCAAGGGTTGGCTTAATCTATCTGAAAGTTTTGAATAAGTAATGACATAATTTACTCATTATATAGATTATTGCCAAAAAAATTCAAAAGACATAAAGAATACTATAGATATTTCCTAAATTGATATTTTAAGTGAATAGACCTTGGATTTTTTTGAATAATTTTAAGCTTTTAAATTATTGAGAAAGAACATAGGATCTAATTAAAATTTAAGCTCTTAAGATTTGAAATCTAGATTTGGATATAGCAAAGATTCTAAATCATTGAAGTTATATTAAACAAGATTATTTTTTAAATACTCTCTTCATTTAAGTTAGTTTGATCTTAATAAATAAGAAAGGGATTCAAATAAAGAGGCATATTTTATTTTAAAATTTCATGATTTAACAATCAATAAAAAGCCTATTGGTAAGAAAATGGAATTCACAAAAAGTATGATTACTTATCTGGGTGCAACGACAAGTATTGGTTTGTTATCATAATTTGGCTCATAGCTGTCAAGGCTTTAAACTTTAAACTAAAATAGCTTTAAAGACTTTTAAAGTATCAAGTTAACTATGAACACAAGCTCTTGTTCTTCTAAATTTAAAGACATACCAATTAGAATGATTAACAGTTTAGTGAGAATGAAATCCTAAAACCAAAACGGATTAAACTAAATCGAAACAGAGAATTAACCTTAAGAAAAATCTAACAATGCTGTTTCTATTTTTTCAAATAAAATGTTAGAAAATATAAAAAGTAAAAGATAACAAATTAAATAGAATATTGATACACCAAGAGGTCAGTAAAAAGATAACTTAAATGAAAATTAAAGAGATAATCATGAAGGAAATATGTCCAGTTAGAATGAGAGTGACCAAGATCAAGATGAAAGTGCTTCAGACGAATATTAAAATGATAATCAATAAATTTAAGAGGTTATATCAAGTGAAGAAGAAGAAGAAGAGGGAGATAAAGAATAGAAGCTTAAAAGTCTTTTAGGTCAAATTAATATGCATGAGGAATTCCATAAATCTTAGGCTAAAAGCCAAAATCATTAAATCCTGAATAAATTTAAAATGACTGAAAATTATATTAAATCTATTGACCCAAACTACCATATTAAAAAAGTTCTATAGCATAATTCCAAGCTAAGTTAATTCAGTATTGCACTTGAAAATGCTATACTTGAGGCATAAATGGAGATGATGTAAGAATAAAGAATCCTTGAAAAAGTTAAATCCATAATTGAAGTTAAAGAATCTTCATCAGACCCTATAGTGCTGAATAAAAACAGCTCTAATGACAGAATAGATACAACTTAGATTTTTGACTAATTTTCTAAATAGAAAATTGAAAGTCGTAGCAGCTTAACAATAGATGATAGTCATAGGCTATTTTAGCAGTAATCAAACTAATCAAAAAAGAACTACTTTGAATATGCTAGCAAAGATTCTATTATTTAAAATGCTTCTGGGGGAAAAGACTCTCCTTCGCTTTTTAAAAAAATATCAGCAGATTTATCCCCAATTCCAAAATAAAAAGAAAATCCCATAATATAAAATAGAAAAAGCCAGTTTACATACTACTAAGAAGCTTCAAATGATACAACACTCTATTCTTTTATCCATAATAACCAATAAGAAAATTCGATAAGCAATGTAGATCATACTTAAAAACCAGTATTTTAGAACCCAAATGAACTGGCCTATACATTTAATGATTACACTTAACAGATTAATACACCATCTTTAGGTAATAAACATTTGTTTATATATTTTTATTTTTGTTAATTATAATTAAATATTTATTTAGGAAGTAATAACGATATAGGAGAAGAATAGAAAGAATAAGTACCTAAAAATATTTTTTTAAAAAATTTTCAGAATATTCCAAGAAAGTAAAAATAAAATGAAGATGAGTAAACAATAGATGAAAGCAGTTAAAAAGATAACTATAATTTTGATTTTAAATTTCAAAAGAGTATTGACTAATAAGAAGATATAGACAGATAGTTAGAAGAAATAAAATCATAAAAAAAGAAACGATAGAAAGATAAAATTATTCTGAAACAATAGATGTCATTAAAATCTACTAGAAAGACTATTTACTCTAACTAAGACAGAAAAAATGTTTAGATAAATCTTTTATTATAAAAAGGATTAAAAAAAGATGAAAACATAAAGGAAATGTTTGAGGGAAGTGTGAAATCAAATTCTTCATCTACAAGAACTAGATATGGAGGAATCTTTTTGAGAGGTAAATATTTAATTTTGCAAATTAATGAATTAACCAATTAATTATTAAATTAGAAATATTGTCCTCTAATAGATTACCAATAACAGCTCAGTATTACAAAGCAATTTTGTTTTTTTTCTTTGTATCCTTTGCAGTTCTAAACATAATCAGTCTAAATGTAATTTCAACAACAATGAATGTAAATAATAATTTTATTTTATTTATACTATTTTTAAATATCTAATTTAAATTTAAATTTTTCCTTACCTTAAATTCTCATTAATTAAGTCCTATCCTCTCCAAATTTTATGCTAGATTGATGGCCTAGAAATTGTTTATTTTTTAAAGGCCTTAATTTAAAGAAGCATTTATTAATGAGGATTGGTGGTGTATTAAATTTATTTTAGTTTATTTTGACAAGAAAATATAATATTTATCGTTTTTATTAAAATAATAACAAGAGTTTTTCTGCATATATTGCAATTATTAGAGTACCAAGACAATTTTAAAGATAATATAGCATTGCCTTAATGGGAAAGTATGCATAATAACAAATAAATCTAGGTTATCTTAAAGATGATTCTAATAACACACTTCTTAATATGTCTTAAACTTATATATCTCGCTCTTTTACAGCTTACAACCAATAATATGTTAATAATTCTTAAATTGTAACTGAAAGTTGGGAAGAAATAAAGAATTCAGATTTTTATTATGAAACATATACCTTTTTTAAAAATCATCAACCATAATAATAGTAGCTTATACTAAATATGATTTACGAAAATGTACTGACATAAATGATGTTTTTACAGTCAAATTAAGCACTTATATAACAAACTGATAGCTTTCTTTTTTTAAAAAAGAATTATTTAATATTCTAAAAAGATATTATTTATTAAGTCTAAGATTTAATTGATAAAGTTTCTAATACAGTCAATAGTTTGTCTAATTCATTTACAATTATTTCTATCATTGCAATAATATCAATTTTAATTGTTGGAATTGTATTTATTCCATTAATTTATAACATAAATATGTATCAAGAATAAATTCTAATGATTATAAGTAAAATAAATAAGGAATAAGCTGAAATTGAAATCAACAAGTTAGCAATAATTAAACAGCTAATAAATACTGATTTATGGGATTGGCTTAAATACAATTATAATGGTATCTTATGGATGAGATATGAATAATTTGATTTGAATGGTGTTCATCGAAACTAAAAAGTAAGTTCAAAAATTGAAATTAATAATAGTAACAAAAGAAGCTAAAATTTACAATCTCTTATATTTGTTTAAAAGCTTAGTGTTTTCAAAAGAATTTGGGTTTAATTAATTCTAATAATAGGATCTGTATTTTATTTTGCCTTTATCATATACTATATTAATTCTTAAAATCCAATACTGAAATTTCCAGTTTTAAAAAATTTTAACACATTTAAAACACACTTATCAATAAATTCGATTAAAATATGTGGTTCAATTTTAGCATTTGATAGATACATGGCATAATATATTAAATATTATGACATATCAGATATTAATGACTTTAAAGATTGCTTGTAAAATAACATAAATTAATTAAGTGATTATATGAATATCAATTAAAATCTCGTTTATGATAATTCTAATCCATTGGATAGCACATAAAGAAAAATAATTAAAGATCTTTATGAAGGAAATGTATGTAATATAGTTACTTAATTTCCTTGCTTACCAAATGATCTAACAAATAACCTTGGTGTAAGTTAAATCTACATTTAACTTACTAAATGTATACTAACCTTTCCATAAATTTTTTATTTTTCTCCATCAGATCCTTTAAATAATGACTAAATTAAAAATTATTTGAATGATGATTGCTATAAGATTTATACGTTTCTAGCATTTAATAGATAAGATGAAGTACCTCATCTGTTTAGTTCAAATGTAAATTAAAGTATTTCCCTAATATCAAATAATATTTAAACATTTCTTACATAATATCTTACAATACTTGGTATATTACTTGGAATTTTCATAGCTATTTCATTAACAATAAACTGGATTTATCTTAGGAAGAGGTTACTATTAATGAACTTATTACTAACTCTAATACCAGAAGAAAAATTGTCAGAAGAAATAATCCTCAATATGCTTAAAAAGTTGAGACATTAATGATAATTAATTTAATAATAATCTATTTAACATTTTCAAATATATATTATTCAAAGAAGTATATTACATATTTTGTATATTTATTTAAAATTTAAGCTTTAAAATTATATCAAAAGAAAATAATCAGTTAAGTTAATCTTCTTGCAATAAAATTAATATTTTAAGCAAAAAAATTTTTGAAAAAGCTAATAAATTAAAATTGATTGTGAAAAATTCAATCTTTTTAATGTAAACTTAATTTATAATTTTATTTAAAATTCTAAATTGATTTTTAAAACCTTTTAATAAAATAATTATTCCATGAAAGTATTTTCAAAACACATTTGGCTGTACCTTAATAAAATAAAATCTTAATTAATGAAGAATTACAGAATTTTATTATTATAAAATAAAATTGAATCTTTGCTAAATAAAATATAATGAATTTAATTGTTACTGATTATTTTTGATATTTGAAAAGGCTGTTTTATTTATAGTTGCAATTTATGTATGTATGTAATATATACCAAAATATCTTTTTAAAATTTGATTCTGAAAATTTTTACAAAACAATTATAAAATTTAAAATAAGTTTAAATAATTGATATATTGATTGATTGATTTTAGAGACAAATAGATCATATTAAAATACATAAATATAAATTAGAATTATCCAAATTTAATAGCAAGCATAATGAGCGCGGGAACAAAATTTATTATACCAATAAAATTTGTCTTGATTATATTTCATCTTTTAGTTGTTACTATAACCATTTACTCTCCTGTATTTCAAAATGTTTTTTTAGTAGAAATTAATCCATTTTAATGTAATAAATAAATAGATTTAAAATATATATGCTGGAATACCTGCGAATACGCCAATAGGAGAAAAATCTTTTTACACTCCTGCATTTAATGAGTAACTTTAGAATAAATTATTCTATAAAAATTATACTATAATCAAAATAAATTAACTAATTATTTAGAACTTAAGCTGTCGGATCCATAAATTTATTGTTTCTAATTATCGAGCTATGTATTTTAGTTTTTGGTCAAAACCTATTTTACGATTTTTTCAATTCACTATGTAACTAACTAACATTTATTGGCTTTTATCTTTCATTATAAAACAATAAAACTATTTAACGAAATAGAAATTTTCATTCATTTTATTGGTGCATTCCTTACAACTTGGTATATAATAGAAGGTTGGAATTATAGATCACTAAAATATATATTCGGAGTCTTTACGTAAAATAAATATTAAATCATTTAAAATAATGAATAAATATAATCTATGATTTTTTAATTTTAATAGAGTTATTCCTATGTGCTTAGAATTCTTCCCATTAGTAATTTATTTGGTTTAAAAATCAAAGTAAATGTGATAGAATAATTTTATGTGCACTAACTTTAATTCAATTCAAATAAGAATCTAAAAAAAATGGACACTTGGCTAATTAAATTAAATTAATTTCACATATTTAGTATTTTATTTTTATATATTTGTTTCTAATTGTATGGCTTTTAAAAAAATAAAAATAAACAAAAATGTCTGTATAAATCTATTTGAATTTTATACAAAACATATAAATATAAATATTTTAATAAAACGAAATAAGATAGCCTTATTATAAGAAATAAATTTTAAAGTATACTCAATCAAATATCAAATATGGAAAGAGAAATGATAAAATTAAAAAAATAAAATTAAAATTATTCATTTCATTTTTTTAATAAATTTAAAGATATATATATTTTTTAAATGTTTTGTTTATAAAGAGGGCTATTAAATATTTTTCCAAATTCCTTGCCATAACAATAATATTTTAAAGAATTTTGAAAAAAAAATATGAGAAATATTATAAAAGTAAAACAACTTTATCAAATATTTTAATAAAATTTCTATCTAAAATTAAACAAAAATATTTGGTTAATAATAATTTTTACTTTTTTAAATAAATTTTTAAATAGTATTTATTTTCATTTTTTAATATAAAAAAGTATATATCAAACTAAATAATATCTCTTAGATTATAAATTATTTCTATATATGTGAATAATTTGATAACTTAATTTGTCATAGACAATATCATTCATTTTAGATAATCATAGAGATCATATACAAGCACCATATGAGCAATGACCATAACAGCACTTTGTAAGACCCTAACATATTTAGCAAAATACATCAGGATCATCGTTTTTAAATTCACCAGACCTAGGACCACCAAAAGATTTTCCAACACATTCTAGTTCGTCTGTGCAAATTCCATCACCACAGCAATAATGAGAACCACATTCTTAACAAATTTCAGGATCATAATAAGGACTTAATTTAGTAAAAACACCATAATGATTATGTTTAGGAGCTTGATTTTTTTGAATAAAATATAGAGCAGCTCCTGTCAAAATAAGGATTAAGGCTATAGTAGTTAATTTACTTGTATTCATTAGCTTATTATGGTTAGATTTTATTTTGTAGTTTGTTTTAAATTATAATAAAATTTTGAAATCTAAATTAGGTTTGGTATTTAAACTGTTAACAACCTAACAAATATTAGACTAAAATTACACATTTAGGGAATCTAAATTGATAAAAGAATAAAAAAATAAATTTAATATTTAAAAATAATAGACAGATGATCAGAAATCCTGGAAATCAAATCAAAAATTTTATTTAATCACACTTAAACCTATTAAAAA
The DNA here is from genome assembly GCF_000189635.1 of Tetrahymena thermophila SB210. Taxonomy (NCBI): domain Eukaryota; phylum Ciliophora; class Oligohymenophorea; order Hymenostomatida; family Tetrahymenidae; genus Tetrahymena; species Tetrahymena thermophila. Next base: position 1,819,249 of record NW_002476463.1, on the reverse strand, counting down.
TATTGAGAAAAATAAAAGCTTAATATGCATTATCAACACAAATACATATAAGACAAAATAAATTTAGTAATTTTAATTTTTAAAATAATAAAAGAATTAGTTTGTAAATCAATAAAGAACAAGAATAAAAGTAAATGTATTAAAAATACAAAAAGAAAATAATCAGTGTTTAAATAAATGCTTATTCTCTCATTTGCCTTTAATTAGTAATTTAAAAGTTAATATTTGTTGTTTAATATTAGATTTAGACCTCAATTTCAGATTTACTGTATTTTATATAGTTTTACCTTGTATTCTAAAATAAGGTATGAGGCCAAGAGATTTTTTTTCAAATATTGTCAAATCTAAAAAATGAAAAACAATATAATATCAAAAAATTTGAAATAAGGTTTATTTTAGAAATTAATTATGGTCTTTCATGCAATGGTAATAATAGAATATGAAAATTAAAAGTAAAACAAACAGTTTGTTTGAATAATGGATTTAATAAATTATTTAAATAGATATTAAAATAATTTTATTTTGTTAAATAATTTTGAAATAACTTGCAAGTTTTATATAATGAATCTAATTTATCTTCATAGATGAATGCCTCTGAAAAGATTAAATTATCAAAACAAATTATTAAAGAAAAGATAATACAAGATTAATCTAAAAATTGTAAACTCCAATAATTTGAAAAAAAAATAATTGAAATTATTAATTTAGAGTTTTACTTTCATTTTTATAATTGAAAAAGCTCTACTTATAAAAATTTATCTTTATCTAATGACAATTTCCGGTAAGATTAAATAAGAAAGTAAAATAATAAAAGAAAATAGATTTTAATCAAAGCTTTGCAAACCTTCTATTATTAAGTTAAAATTTTTGAAATTTAATGAATAGATAGACAAAAAATTAGCAAACGATAGAAATTATATAAAAGATTTATTTTGTAACTGAGATAATGAATTACCTAATATAAATACTTAAATTATTTTTGTGTTATTAAATAAAATATCTTACATAAATATTTAGTAATTACTATCTGATTAATTGGTAAAAAAATTTTGATATTTCAAGCTATATTTTTATATAACAGATATTTTGCTATGAATACAATTTTCTTTTAACAGTGATGAATGTTTTTTAATTTTAAATTTTTGATGAAATAATTTTTTATCAATAATAATTGTAAATTTTAACTTCTAATAATATAATTATATTTTTCATGTTTTTATTTTAATAAGTATTTTCTTAAAAACAACTCATTTAAAGTATGCTTTGTATTGAAAGAGTAAAAAAAATCTAAAATTTAACTTTTTATTGATGTTAATTGGAACATTTTAATGATGATTGTAAATTATAAAATAAAAATTATTTATTTTAATTATTATATTGATTTATAATTTTCATAAGAATAGCGAATATTTTATTTTAAATATATTATAAAAATCCTTAAAAATTTTGAACTTTTTATTTTGGTTCCATCCCTAGTAAATAGTAAAAAACGTTTACATTTAATTAAACGTGATATTGGTTAAATTAAACAAGAAAATTTAGCTAATTATGTATCTTATTCATAAAGCCAATAATAAATAAATTTTTAAATCAAATTTTAATATTTAAGAATATAAAATATAAATAATAAATAATAAATTTAGTAAAATTGTTCATTTATTTGTTTATTTGAAAGTACAAAAATCTATCTATAAATAAATACGTTTTTAAATAAACAAACTATCTTACTTTAACTTAAAAAAATATTTATTATATTAATCATACTTTCTACTTCATGACAGTTTATTCTTCAACAATTTCATTTTTATTTTCAGATTTTAATATGTCTTTTTCTTAGAATATTTCGTTTGGAACATACGCTTCAAAATCTTTGTAATACTCAAAATCTAAAAGAGTCCTTTAATAATTGAAAATTTTAAATTAAAACATATTTAAAATTAAATAATTTAAATATAAAAGTTTAATAAAAATTACTTTCCACTCTACAATTAATTTATAATATTTTTATGATAGTTTATGAGTTTATTAATTTCCTTTGATTTAGCTTTATAGAAAATATCTTTTATTTAGCTTTGCTTTTCATTATATTTTGTTTGGATGTGAATATATATTTAGTCAGACATTATTTTTCCAGATTATATACCCTGCATAGCTGCAATTATATTTTATACTGCTTGACATGTATCAAACTCAAATTATAGCTCCTAGCTGTTAATTTTCAATTTTAGCTATTTATCTTTTTTTAAATAATTAAGATTAAAAAGAATCAAGGTCAAATAAATAAAAAGATAGATATACTTTAAGGAACTTCACCTTAATCGTAGTATAAATAACAGTTGTTAAATGGTATAACACTGTATATAATGTCATATAGTTTTTTTTCTCTAGCCTTGTTTTTTTGTTCAGGTCTTTATTGATAAAAATGAGCCATTTGTTACTTATTAAATTATAAATAATTAATTTACTGAAGTTTATCTTCCATGTATTAAGCAGAATGAATAACTATGTTGTTGATTCCAACAGTAAAATTTGCATTGATAGGTTTATCTTTTTGTTGATATTTCACATTATAAGATAATATAGCCTTAGGAGGTATTATATTGTCACTCTTAATAATAGATAATTTAGTTCTTCTAATTTTTAAAATTTCTAATTTGTTATCATGTTCTTATCTATGCAAATTTGCATCGTCATTATTATAAGTCGTAGTTGCTTTTTTAGGATATTTTTTGCAGAAATGATTAACTAAATTGAGCACTTCCACAATCAAATCTCTTTAAAAGCTGTATTTCGCTTTAAATTTAATTACACTTGTATTTGATTCTCTTTGTTTCACTGTTAGATATAATTCACCATTAACATAACCTGCATTTGCTCCCTTTATTTTTTTATTCAATAATTAATCTTTTTCTTAAATAAAAATGAAATGAATACCTCAATTTCTTTGAAGTTAAACTTAGGATCTATAATTTTGCCTTCTTTCGTCATTTAAACTGTCATCATTACAAAATCTAATGTTAGATTAACCTCATCCTATATTAAATTATTGTTTGTATATTTTACTTCTAGGAAACAATAAAGAATAAATGAATAAATAAAAGATAAAATTGAAAGTAATTATTACCAGTAATTTTGAATCCTTCATTCTATATAAATCAAATGATGCAAATTCATACATTTTGAATTCTGAATATTTTTTTTTAGTTATTTTGAAAGTAGAATAATTAATTCACTAAAAATAGTTTATTTATTTTAATTTAACAAAATACTTTGTTTTTGTTCACATCGCAACAAATCAGTAGGTTGGTATAATAAGCATCTAATTTTAAATAAGTAAAGATACTTTCTTTGCAAAGTTTCCTTATTTTTTACAAATTAAAATGTTAACCCAATAAAAATTATAAGTTCATAAGCATACTTTATATATGATATTCTTAGCATTTTACTCTTTAATCTCTTTATAATAAATATTGTCATTGAAATCAACTATATTTTCTTAGCTGAATACTGTATCTTCTATCACTGGATTAAAAATTAAATTAGGATCAAAAATTTCGCTATCTTCTTTTGTCTTGCGAGTAATATTTTAAAAATACTCTTCATCAGTATTATCTTTTTCAGCATCTTTCATATAAAAAGATTCCCTTTTTTTAAATTTAATCTTTTAACGCGCTCCGAAATTAATTTGAATAGATTATCTATTATTGTCTAAAATTTCATGCTAAAAAAAATAATTTTTACAATTAATCTTATGTGATAGGATTAAAATGGCGGCCAATTGTGTAAAATGATCCAAAAGGCTCAAATTATTTATCTGTAATAAGCTACTAAAATATATTGGTTGAAGGCTCTTCCTTTTAAATTACATCCTTTTTAATATCTTTAATTATCATTTGAGTATGTAAGTATGTATGAATTAAATGCAATAAATAATCAATAAAAAAATATTTAGTTATTTTAATGCTTAATTTTTTACTTAATTAAATTAATTTCTAAAATTGAATTGATTTGCATACAAACAAACAACAAATAAATTATGTTCGGTTAAAAATTTTGATAAATTTGTTTATTTTAGTTGATAAATTAAAGATTTTTACATGAATATTTGAAAGAGATAATTATATAAATAAGCAAAGATAATAATAAGATGATGAGTAAAAAAATATGGCCAATCAAAAATTATAAAAAATTTAACTTGGAAATCAAATTAAGAATTGTTTTTAATATAAATGAATGAGAATGCTATTCATAGTATAAATTCTCACTTGAACTTGTAAATATTTAAAAAATAAATATTTTAAAAATTGTTATTTATTATTAATTTAATCATAATATTCAGTTTTAAGATTTGACTTTTTTATTAACTTTTTCTAAATTTTATGTCTCTTGAACATAAGGATTTGGTCTCTTTTATTAGGAGGATGTTGGACTAGAAGGTGCTTTGTCTTAAATATTAAGATCTTCCATTAATTTTCTCTTTTTGTCTTCTAATTGCTTTTTTATCTTTTTAAAAAAATATTTTTTCAGTCAGAAAATAGATAAATTTATATTTAATTAATTAATTACCATTTCCTTCTTTTTTAAAGATTTTTATATGTTAAACATGTTGAAAATTTATTCTCTCAATTCTTCAAATATTTATTCGTTTTCTTCAGTGGCAATAAAGTCACTAGGGATACACAATTCACTAAGAACGAGAGAAAGCTATTTTATATTGAAAATATTGTTAAAGTCTTTATTATTAAATTTTTATAATAAAAATATATCAAATACCTTTTTGTTCATTTTTTCAGAAATAGGTAGTGGCTCATTCAACCATTTACCTCTCAAGTAACAAATACTTTCAGTTGGATTGCTGATCTCCTTTTTACCTTATTCGTGGATCTATTTATTTTAGTTAATTTTCAAAATATTTGTCAATAAACTTAATATATATTTTACTGTTTAAACGATCTTAACACAGTCTTCTTCATTGTCAATATCCTGGTAATATTTAAAACATAAAAATAAAATATTTTGCTATTCAAATAGAAATGAATTTACATTGTCATCATTCATTTATTCCTTTAACATTTTTTAGAGAGTTTGATGTTCTCTTTCTTCCTTTTTAATCTAAACCTCTATCCTTTTTAAACTATCCAATAAATTCTTCTCTTGTTCTGTTGTTTCTTTTGTTCTCATTAAAAACTTTTCTAATTCGAATTTTCTGACTCTTTCATATTCAGGGTCATATTTATAATTATATAAAGGGTGATTTTGCTGATTTCTAACTTCTAACAGTCTACGAGTGACAGAGTAGAATCTCTGTTTAATATCTTCAATGCTTCTACATCTCTTTTCATCGTATCTGTCAGCAATAATAATAAATCTTAAATCAAATCTTTAGCATAAATCCCAGAGGTATTTTGTTTCCTCATAATCCCAACTTGAGTCTAATTCCTTTTGTTTTGATTTTATTGTAAGCATAAATAATTTGAATTTGCTTGTAATTAAAAAAGCTTTATTATTTAAAGATAATAAATAAATTTCCTAACTATACCTTTAAATATTCGTTGTATTGTTCTTCATTAAAATCAACTAAATCTATTTTAATGTTAAATTTCTCACAAGAAAATAGTTTATCTTTGTCTGTTACAGGCACCCAATGTAAAATAGATGAAATTTATTAAGTTTTTTAAACTATAGGGCTATAAGACCACTAACGAACAGGTTCATCTTTTGATTTATTCTTTATAAATTAATATTTATTAAACAAAAGCTAAAATAATAAAATCTTACATTGCTAGTAGGAATAAGAGGGAACAATCCACCTGTAATATTCCAAACTTCTTTGTCTGCATATTCTAATAATAATTTATTATATTTGTAAGGTTAATATGCAAATTTTATGAATGGCAGCTTTATATTTTGCTTGAAATTATTTATTGTATTTATTTAAAAAATAAGTAAAATAATCACCAATATTTTTCTTTTTATTATCAATCAAGCGCTTCTTTTTCTTCCCTTAATCAGAAAAAAACATGACTAACTTTTAAAGACCTTCAGACATTTCTTTTATCTCTTTCTTATCAATTTATTGATTTCTTAAATTTATATTTTTTAGTAACTCTTTCTAAAATTATAAAGATTTTTAATATAAATATTTTGTTTTGTTAAAAGTTTGATTTGTGCGCTAAAATCTCTATGTTTCTAGCACCCAATCTTTCTTATAATTTTCTTATACATCCTATCATTAATAATTAATATAAGGTGTTAACTTTTATATCAAATCAAAATAAATGTTTAAAGTAGAAATTAAACAATATTAGATAAAAATCATTTTAATCTTTTAAAATAAATAATTTAAATTAATTTATTATTATTATTAAATGTAGCTTAAAGTTGCCCATTATTTAAATCAAGTTTTTTTTTTTCAAGTTACTGTAAAATATATAAAATAGAAATATCAAGTGATTCTTAAAGATTTTTTTAAAGTTAATAAGAAGTAGTTTTAATTTATTTCATTTAAAAGCTAACAAACTTTACGAGAAAAATATTTAATATTTATGCAAATAGTATAACATATTATTCATAATTAACTAATACTTATTTAAAATTAAATACTAATGTTTTAAAATTCATCCTAAAAACCAACTAAAAAGTTATTTAAGCTCTTAAATTTTATGTTTGTTTTCACTTTTATTTTTGATAATTTAAAATATTCATTCATAATTGTCCTAAAATTCATTAAATTTACCTTTTAAATCTATTATCATTTCTATTTATTTATTTTAAATTATTTTTACAATTTTAATATTTATTATTATTTAAATAAGAGTGGCTGACTATCTTAATTACTACAAGATCTCCTAGTTTTAAATTAACTTTAAAACATAATACTAAAATAACTTTTATTGCTAATTATGAGATTTAAAAATAATTTCATTAATTTGTATTAAAAAAAATATAAAATAAATTAAAAAATATTTGTGTGATTTATTTAAAATATTAATTTTTTTCTCAAAAAATAAATAAAAAACTTTTCTTTTCTTTTTCTTAATATTTACATAAAATTCTTTTAATCTTTTAAATATTAGAATATTTTATTTAATTTTATTGAGTTAAAGCATTAAACTCAAATAACTGAAATATTTAAAGCAAAAATCAATTAAAATTTAGATTACACATAATGGAAAAAGATTATTCTACTTAGCAATTAAAAGCTCGTTGATTTAATGAATGATACAAACTAAAACTTTATTCAGATAAAGATATTGTTATTTTTAATAAAATAGCTTTATTTTTGACCAAATTATTTATCAAGTATTTGATTGTTTTAGATTTTTTAGTAATGAATAGAAGTTTAAAGAAAATTTTGCCTATAATAGTATCAGATATTGATGGAGTTTTGATTCAGGAATAAAAAGCAATACTTGGAGTTCCTGAAGCTCTTAAGTAGGTGAGAAAGCCTTTAGGCTAATTACATCCAATTTAATATGCTAACGAATAAAAGTCGCAATTACCATTCGTATTATTGACAAATAATTAATATAACAATTCAACTGAACAACAAAGAATTGGAATTCTCAACTAGCAATTAGGTCTACTGAATCCTTATGAAATGATTACTCCAAATTAATTGGTAATGAATTATACCGCAATTAAGCCTCACTTATAATCATACAAAGATAAGCTTATTCTTGTAGCTGGAATAGATGAGGAGCATATATTTTTGAAAGATTCTGGAATCACTAATTTTATTACTTTAGAAGAATATGCTGCCCTTTTCCCTTTTTTAGTGCCAATTTCTAAAAGAAATTAAGCAGATGTTGAACCAACCCGCTAAAAAATTTAAAGTAAAATTTAAAAAATTTTAGGATTGAGTATTTGAAATATCTTTTATAAAAATATTTATAACTTAGACTATTAAAAGGAGAACTTTGATATGATATTTATTTGCATAATTAAATATTTACTTTAAAAAATAATTTATAAAATGTTTTTATTCTTATTTAACTTATTAAATTTATTAAATAGAAAGATTAAATCTTAGTGAAATTAACATATTAGAGCCTCTATAGATTAATGCTGTATTTATCTTAGGTGAAGTGGTTAAATGGGAAGAATGTGTTTAAATTATTTGTGATTTATTGACTACATCTGATGGAAGAATAGCTTAAGTATTTCCAAATCCTGCCCCTGAAAAAACCATTTAAATATATGTGAGTAGCAATACAATTATTTATAGAGAAAAAGGTTAATTACCTAAAGTAGGCTCTGGAATGCTTTAGTTAGCTATTGATCAATGTTATCAGCTTATGCATCACAAACCAATTCCTAAAAGCACATTTAAAACATTTGGCAAGCCTTAAAGATCAGCTTTTGAAGCAGCTTGTAATATTTATAATTAATTTATAAAATTTAAAATAAAGTCTTCATTTAAAAAATTTATTAAACATTTTTCTAAAGTATAAAAGGCCCTTGAACTTATTGATGAATAAAAGTATTAAGCCGGTTAAATTTACATGATAGGAGATAATTATAACTAAGATATTTTGGGTGCAAAAGAAATGGGATGGAAAACTATATTGGTTAAGTAAAAAAATAAATTAAAATATTAATATTTATTTATTTAATTTTAAATTTATTTTTTTACTTTTAGATAAGGATAGAACAAGCAAGGAGAAAAGCATAATAGTGATTATATAGTTAAAGATTTCTAACAAGCAGTCAAATTAATATTTAAGAAACACTAATTTAATTATGATATCTGAAGCTAATTTTTAAATTCATTTTAACAATAATATATTTTTATTATTTTTTATATTTATACAATCAAAATACCCATTTTAAATAAAAAAATCTTAAATATTGTAAACACTCTTCTCCTTTCTTACTTACTTATTCACGAAAATGTTAAATGAAGTATTCATTAAATTTAGTTAAAAATTATCAAAAGTCAATTGCAATGCTTGTTTCTTTTTTAGAGGAATCATGGTATTAAAAACTTTTAAGAAAAATTAATTGTATTAAAAATTTATTTTAATTTTAAACAAATCAGGTTTCTTATTAACAATAAATAATAAAGAAATTTATATTTTAATTTTAAAAAACTAATTTTATTTAAAATTTTCATTTTAATTTGTAATTTCAACGATTTTATTGATATAATATGCGCAGTAATTTTTAATATAGCGAATTGTACATAAATAATTAAATTACTTAATAAAAGAAATGATTCCAGCATCATATTTTTAAAAAGGTGATCAAATGTTTGCTGATTTTAAATGAAGATATTTTTTGCAGATTAAATTTGTAATAAATAATTGAAATACATATTGTTTATTTTATAATGGATCATATTTTTATACATTTAATAGTGAATTAGTTAATATACAATTAATTATGAGCATTTAAATTCTTCTCGAAATTTTATATTTTTGATTAACTTACTTGGCTTTTTGATAATAATTAATTATTAGTTAATTAAAATATATTGTTAATATATTCAAAAGGGTATGTCAGAAATAGTCTATGATGAAAATTTCATACGAAATTTTCTAAAAAAAACAATTGAAGATATAGCGACTCCATTTATAGAAAGAAGAATCAACTCAGGAGGCCATAAAGAAAACCTTCAAGGTAAATATTATCAAATATTCTAAGAGGCTTTTGGTTTTTTTACATTTTATTTGTAAATTTTAAATAGATGAAATTATAGAGCTTTTATAGATTATAAATGAAAATGAAGAGTAGATTAAGACATTGATATAGTTAGGATGTAATCGAAATTAGTTTATTAATTGTTATTAATTCATCTTTAATAAATATTAGATTATCTTTTAGAAAGAGGATAAGAAAATGTATAGGAAAAGTAAAATGAAATGGAGAATCTATAGTAACAAATTTATGATTGCGAGACATAAATTGAGTTTCATAAGCAAAGTGTTCACGAATATTAAGTAAAAAATAACTACTTTAACTCCTAATAAGAAACTTAAGATTAAAATTATCACTTAAATAACAGAGATTATATCATGAACAACTTGAAAAAAATAATAGACTACAGGATACTATTGCTTAAATTGAAAGCGAGTCTACAAGCAACTAAAAAGCTTATGAGAATATCAAAAAAGAACTTCAAAAACTGAGAACTCAATCTCAAAAAATGGGAGTAACAAGCATAAATTTATATAATATTGATTTTAAATAATTAATAATATATTTTTAAAATAGAAACCTGAAGATTTGGAAAACCTAAAACAAAATCTTTTGCTTCATTAGCAAGAAAACACAGATTTAAAAAGTTAACTTAGCTAATAAAAGACAGATAATAAACAATTAAGAGATGAATTTAGTAATTTAACAAAGACTTACGAAAAGTAAATTAAAAGTATGGAGAAAGTCGAATATGAAAACAAAAGTAATCTATTTATTTTAGTTTGTTTTTTGGCAAAAATATGAAATATTATTTAATGGAAAACAGACTAAAAGAATGTAATTAAAAACTTGGAGTTTAAGGTCAAAGAACAGAAGTCTAAGATTTAATAGCTAGAGGAATTAGTTAGCATTTAGATTAAAGAAATTGAGGAATTAAAGAAATAAAATAATTCCTTAGAGAGAGATATAGCTTCATTAGTAAATAAAGGAACTTAAAATTCCGTTTCATCACCTAAAAGTATTAGTAAGGCTGATTTAATAGCTTAGCAATTATTCACTGAATTAAAATCTTGTGATGAACCAGGCTTACTTGAAAACAGAGGAAGTGGTAATTTAACTCCTTCCTCAGCCTCAACAGCTGTATCAAATGCTAACACATAGGTAAGCAGCCAAAATAACATCAGTATAACAAATAAAGGTAAATTTAATAGCACTTTTGTAATAAATAACTAATTATTTATCCTATGAAAATTTTGAACTAGAAAACGAAAATAAAAAGAATAGCATGTAAATTTTCCTTTAAGCTCATGGTAATTTGCTTTCAGAATTAAAGGATTTCAAGGATGGCGAAATGTTTAATGAAAATGCTAATGTAACCCGAAATTCTCCTAGAGCTAGATCAAATTCTAAAGATAAAATTAAATTGGATGCAAATAATTTGAAAACAACAGGAAAAGTTACTAATAGTAAACCACAACCCATAAGAAGAGATCCTTACGAGGTAAAAAATTTGGACAAATCTATTTAAGCTATAATTTTTATTATGTAAAAAAGGAATTTTTTATGCTAACATCTTAATGTGTTAAGCTCAACTCTCCTTTCTTAGACGATATATTGGCCTTGGATTGCTCTGGCTACTACAAACAAGTTTTAGAACAATATATTCCATATCATAAAGTAATTTTAATTAATTGTACTTAGTTTAAGTTTAATTATTTTAAAAATAAAAGTGGTATAAATGGATAGAAGAGAAGCTTTACTCAATTAGAAAGTAATTATTATAAGAATAATAATAAGATTTATTACAACATTAACTCATTTAATATTGATCTTTAAAATAAATTATAAATAATTAATTTATCTTTATATTTTATTTTGTATTAGCTTCGCCCTAATAATTAATTTAACTAAAATTTTCTAAAATATTTAATATCCTGTTTTTAAATATTTATTGCAAATATTAATATATTAATTTTTATGATTTTAAGCTAAATTTGCTCATTCTATTTTTTAGAAAATTAAAACTCTCACAATTTACTTTACTTTATTTGATTGATATGTAAGAATAAATAAAGTATATATATAAATAATCTTTATTTTAAATAAATAAAAAAACATAAGCAGTTATTTTATAATTTAATAAAATTTCAAATCTAAATATTTATATTTTTTTTTGGTAGATAAATTAAATTTTAATAATCAATTATCATCATCACTTTCTTCATCTAACCCTAATGTTTGCATTAAATTTAAAATAAACTTTTCAGCATTCTCTTTTCTTTTTTCATCAGGTAATTATTACGAGTTATCTTTCAAGCCCTTCATTTGTGAAAGGATTTTTACAAAATCATTGAGAGTGTTTTCTTAGATTTCTTCATCATCATCGTTATCATATTTTATATTTTACTTATTTTGTTTGTTTTTTGAATCTTTTGATTTATTTTCTTCTTGTTCTTTTGTCTTATTATCTTCTTTTTATTCAGGTATTTAGTTACTATTTATATTCTTATTGGTATCATTATTGTTCAACTGCTCATTCTCCTTACTTAATTATTACTCTTCTTACTTTTTGTTATCGATTTCCATTTGCTATTTCTATTCCTAATTAGAATTTACTTCTTTGACTTCCTATTTTTTATCTTTTAACTCCTATTTTTCAATCTCCTCATTTTTATTTACCTTTAAGATATTATTTTATTTTTCTAAATTTATTTCTTCCTCTTCTTCATCATCATTATTATTTCCATATTTTTCATATTTTTCACGAATATCCTTATTCTTTTCATATGTAGGTATATGTATATTAAGTTTAGTGTGCTATTATTCTAGATTTTGCTTTTTTTCCACTTTAAACATTTCCTAAAATATTTTAATTTTATTAAAAACTAAACAAATGATATAAAATTATTTACTGAGTCAGTCCATACATTAGACTCCAAAATATCTATTATTCTGGCTATTCCATCAGTTTCTTCTAGCATAGACTTGGCTCTTGGTTTTACTATTTAATCTTATTCACTTAATTTTTTAAAATCTTCATAAACACTTTCAGTAAAGCTTTCTAGTCCTTCTTCTTGTTTTATCTATTTTGATATAAAAAGGATTGAATACTTAAATTAAATTTATATTAAAAATACAATATAGTCAATATCGATCTCCAACTCATCTGGTTTTTGGTAAACTAAAGTTTGTATTTAAGGTTAGAAAGTTAAATTAAACTTGTCTGCAATTTAACAAAACTTATCATGTCCGTATATCTATAATTTAAAAGAAATTTAATATAAAATTATATCTCAAAGAGTAATTAATATACTTGCTTAGATGCTAAAGCAGTAACATAGAAAAATATTGAGTCAAATTTCAACTTTTTTTTTTAAATATCTTTTATAATTTCATCTTCACCATCTTAAATTGCAATATCGTATTTCAATATGTAAATATTTGTCTTAGCAAGATAATATTTGGTATGTAATTCCCTATTTTAAAGTATTCTCATGAAATACATATTAAAAAAAGGAATATTATCATTTACATTTTATTTTCAAGCTTTATAAGGCATTTTTCTTCAGGAGTCCAATCAGATTGCAACTTTGTTTTTATTTCTTCTTTTAATTCTATGTTTTTACCTTCGTAATATGGAATGATGCCTGTTATTTATTATTAAATGAGCAAAGATTTCTTTTTAAATTTAATTGAATTTAAGAATACATTTGATTAATCGAAGAGCATCTACATAATCATTAACTAATATTAAAGTATTAGATTGCTATAGTTGTGATAATACTTGCATTTTTATTTGTTGACTTGCTTTGAAAACAATTTTTATATTTTATCTTTTTTTTTACAATTAATTAAAATTTCTACAAAATTAAAAATTAAGATTTATGATAAAATACTTCTCAGTTAAATTCAAATTAAATAGATAAATAAATAGATATCTTTAATTCTAAGAGTCTATTTATTTAAATTAAGTAACAATAATTGATATAGAATTTATTATTTTTGATAAATTAAAATATTATAAATAGATTTTCTTAGTTGATATATAAATATTCCATAAATTAATCCATATTTTTTTAATTTTTATAAATAGATTTAAGTTTTATAAAAGTTTTAAAATAAATTTCTTATATTTTTAAGATTCAAATAAACTTTAATGCCAATAATAATTTGTATAAAAATGTAGTGAAAGATAACAAACAAAGTTTATTTATTTCTTAATAAATTAATTTAGTCTGATCAGGCCTTAATAGCATCAAGATATCTTCTTTCAACTTCCTACCAATTAACAACCTTCCATATTTCGGTTAAGTATTTAGGTCTTAAGTTTTGATAGTCTAAGTAGTAAGCGTGTTCCCAAACATCGATTGCTGTTTTAATAAATAATGAACGATAAATATTTGTTATGAGAATTTGAAATGTCATTAAATTTTTTCTATTTAATTCATATAATGCTTTTTATAAGTTTAATCCAAATAATTACTCAAAAGAGGGATGACGCTATTCCATTCAGGCATATCTTAATTACCCAATTCGAACATCTTTAAACTTTTGCTGACAGTGTCATAACCGAGCCAACCCCAACCGGATCCCTTTTAAAGTAAATAAAAATATGTCATTTTATAAAAGAAATCTAAATAGAAATTGAAGATAATATGATTGTTGTAAATCCCAAGATAAAAATTTAACTTACTTGGATGGCAGCAGTACGACCGTTGAAGATTTAAATGAAGTTTTCATATGAACCCCATTTTTCTTATATGGCCTTGGTGAGGGGAGAGTTTTAATCAGGGAAGACACCACCACCTCTGGATACGGGAGCAAGGTTATCCCAGTAAATGGCGTGGTTAATATGACCACCCAAGTTAAATCTTAAACCAGATTGTAATTAAGCAATCTTATGTACGTCATTCTTCTTTTAAGCATCAGAAATTTATTCGTAGATGGCATTCAAGTTGTTAACGTAAGCTTAGTGATGCTTTCCATGGTGGAACTTCAAAAGGTTAGCAGTCAAAACAGGTTCTAATTCGTTATATTCAAACTTTAACTAAGGTAAAGTGGCAGGAATGGTGCTCTTGTATGAGAATAATCTCTTTACAACTTTGTTCAACATTTTATTATGCTAAATATTGCTATGAAATTTAGAAATTAAAACGAAAAGGATTTTTTTTATTGTTCTTCTTAATTAAATTATTATAATTTGATAAAATAAAATATCCTTTTTAACAACAGACAAGTTCTTTTTTTTTTCTTTAAGCATTCTAATCTGATACCACTTTTCTTTGGAAAATTCCCAAAATTTTAATAATTTATGAGTATCCTTGAGTAAAGAATTTCAAACCACTTTATGAATAATTCGTCACTAGATGTCGAATTAGAAATTAAAAATTGCTTGATATGTTTGATAAATTTGCTTTAATTTAATAGCAGATTTTATTTTTAAGTATTTTCAAAATAAAAAATGGCAATGAAGTGAGATATAAAATATATACAGGATTGGAGTTCAAAATTTTCTGATTTAATTTAATTTTTAGACACAAACATAACAATAATTTAAAATCATTTTGGGTAACATAGTACAGTATCCGTGATATAATCGACTAATACAGGTATAAATATATGAACTCCATCCAAGTGCAGATAATTAACCTAATTTTAAAAAAATTTAAACACTAAAATTAAGTAATTATCATTACCTCCTCAATTATATCATCGATTCGCCTATTTGTCATAAATATTTTTCTTTATTTAACCATAATACTATTTTTTTTATTTCAGTAAACATTTAAATTAATTTTTATAAAATAAATTTTATCTTAATCTTTGATCACTAATTAATTATTTATTTTTCTATCTTACATTTTCATTAAAAAATTCTGTGAACAAAAGCTAAATACACTTATTTGTATCCACTCCAAAGAATGCTTACTTTTCTTTTAAATATTTTACAAAATTCTCATAAGTTAGATTGTTCATTTTTCTTTTGTCAATATTTAAATAATAAAATTAATAAAACTATTTAGACAAACAAAATTAATTGGTTCTAAAATTGAATTAAAATTAAAATTTCTTAAATTTAAAAAAAATTATTTTTTACAATTAAATTTTTTATAAAATTAAAAATAAAGATTTATGATAAAATACCTATCAGTGAAATTCAAATTAAATAGAAAAATAAATAGATATCCTTAATTATAAGAGTGTATTTATTTAAATTAAGTAATTAATAAGATTTGATAGGTAATCAAAATATATATTTTTTTGATAAATTAAAATATATTAAATTGAAATTCATTATTGAAAAATAAATATATCTTATATCGATCTTTTTTATATTTTAATAAAAAGATTTACTTCAAGTTTATAAAAATTATAAAATAAATTTCTTATATCTTTATGATTCAAATAAATTTTAATACCAATAATAATTTGTAAAAAATGCAATTAAAAATAACAATCTATTTATTTATTTCTTAATAAATTAATTTAGTCTGTCTGATCAGGCTTTAATAGATTCAAGGTATCTTCTTTCAACTTCCTACCAATTAACAATCTTCCAGATTTCGGTTAAGTATTTAGCTCTTAAGTTTTGATAGTCTAAGTAGTAAGCGTGTTCCCAAACATCGATGGCTGTATTAATAAATAATGAATGATAAATATTTTATGAGAATTTAAAGTTTTATTAAATTTATTTTTTCTATATAATTAATAGATTGCTTTATTTAAATTTAGTCCAAATAATTACTCAAAAGAGGGATGACGCTATTCCATTCAGGCATATCTTAATTACCTAATTCGAACATCTTTAAACTTTTGTTGACAGTATCATAACCGAGCCAACCCCAACCAGATCCCTTTTAAAGTAAATAAAAAAAATATGTCATTTTACAAAGAAATCTAAATAGAAATTGAAAGTAATATGATTGTTATAAATTCATAAGATAAAAATTTAGCTTACTTGGATAGCAGCAGTACGACCGTTGAAGATTTAAATGAAGTTTTCATATGAGCCCCATTTTTCTTATATGGCCTTGGTGAGGGGAGAGTTTTAATCAGGGAGGACACCACCACCTCTGGATACAGGAGCAAGATTATCCCAGTAAATAGCGTGGTTAATATGACCACCCAAGTTAAATCTTAAACCAGATTGTAATTAAGCAATCTTGTGTACATCATTCTTCTTTTAAGCTTCAGCAATTTATTCGTAAATGGTATTCAAATTGTTAACGTAAGCTTGGTGATGCTTGCCATGGTGGATCTACAAAAGGTTAGCTGTCAAGACAGGTTCTAATTCGTTATATCCATACTATAACTAAGGTAAAGTGGCAGGAATGGTGCTCTAGTATTTGTTCTACATGAGATTAAAACGAAAACGATTTTTTTTATTTTTGGTAAATTAAATTATTAATATTTGACAAAATAAAAATCCTTTTTAACAAAAAATAAATAGAAAAGTTCTTTTTTTCTTCTTTAAACATTCTAATCTGATATTAATTGTCTATCTTTGGAAAATTCCAAAATTTTAATAATTTATGAGTATCTTTGAGTAAAAAATTTCAAACCACTTTATGAATAATTCGTCACTAGATTTAGAATTAGAAATTAAAAATTGCTTAATATGTTTGTTTGATAAATTTGCTTTGCAATGTTTATTTTTTTTAAGTATTTTCAAAATAAAAAATAGCAGTGTAATGAGATATAAAAATAAATAGGAATGGAATTCAAAATTTTTTGTTTTAATTTAATATTTAGACGCAAACAAAACAATAATTTAAAATCATTTTGGGTAGCATTCTACAGTATCTGTTATATAATCGACTAATACAGGTATAGATATATTAACTCCATCCGAGTGCAGATAATTAACCTAATTTAAAAAACATTTAAAAATTAAAATTAAGTTATTAAAAAATAAATGATTACCTCTTCAATTATATCGTCAATTTCTGTATTTGTTGTAAATATTTTACTTTATTTAATAATTTTCCTATTTTTTTATTACAGTAGACATTTTAAATTAATTTTTATAAAATAAATTTTACCTTAATCTTTTTTCACTAATTAACTATTTATTTTCCTATCTTACATTTTCATTAAAAACTTCTGTGAACAAAAGCTAAATAAACTCATTTGCATCCACTCCAAAGAATGCTTACTTTTCTTTTAAATATTTTACAAAATTCTCATATGTCACAGTAGTTCCTTTTTCTTTTGACTATTTTTAAGTCAAATAAATAATAAAATTAATTAAACTTTTTAGACAAACAAAATAAATTGAATTAAAATTTTAATTCGATTTTAATCTTAAATGTATTAATTTTAAAAAAACCAACAAGAATTAAAAAATTAAATTGAAATATCAGGTTTATAAAGAATAAAAACATAACTAAAGTGTTATTTTTTATTTTTTAAGAAATTTAAATAAGCAAATATTAATGTGAGAATATCTTCTTATAGTATTTGTTTGTTAAAACTTTTTAAGAAAATTCAAAAACCATATTTTAGCCTTAGATTTTATTAAAATCAAATTATTTATTTAAAAAAGTTTCTTTTACCACACAACGTCTAACTAGTATCTTGAAAGCCGTGTAATTTAGAGTAGAACCTAGTTACTTAACAACGCTTACGAATTTATCAAGAGTCACTTCTAATTCTTTATGTTATTATGATTCTTCATCTGCTTCCTCTTAGTGTTCTTATTCATTCTATTACTTTTTCTAAATTTTAATGATTATTTATTTATTTTTAGCTAATTGAAAAAATCATTTTTAAAATTTGTTTACTTCCAACTATTAGTGGAATTAAAAGGAATCTCTTATGTCATCATACTACTTTTTCTCTATGTAAGCTTCTCTAAATGAGACGTTAGAGCGACCCTAGTTACGAGCTTCGTCGTTTAGGTATTAGGAGAACTTTTCAATTTATCTGGCTTTGAATCTTCTTTAATCGAAGACTACTTTCTGGATAATTTATTTTTTTTTAAGCATTTATATCTATTATATTATTGAAAGAGTGATATTAAATTTAAAATATTTATATTTAATCTGAGTTACATTTGTAACAATAGTGACATAGTAGAAGAGTGCAGGAATTAGAATAAAAACACTAATAAAACTAAAGCCTACTGATAAACTTAAAAGTAAATAATAAAGATATATCTTAGGGGTATAGTATTCGTAAAGCATTTCAATCATCCACACTGATTATATAAAGAGAGGTATGTGAATAAACTAATAACTAATCTCAGGCTTGTTAAACCAAAAAAGTTTTTCATGTTAATTATACTAGCTCTCTAAATCATAGGGTAAAAGCAAGTATTAAGGCTGCCTCAATCTATCTATATTAGCCATAGGATCTCTATTTTTTTCGAATTCTGTAAATTTCACTTCAACAGGACTATCTACAATGTTGACTAGCATTCTATAATTTATCATAACTTTTCTGAGGAATACGATGAGGAATAACATGATGATTAAAGGAATACTTGACATTATGTAAAAGCTATAATCATTCTCTTCATCTAACCAACTTAAAAAGAGCCTTAATCCAATCAAGAAAATTAAAATTATCATACTATAACCATTTATTTTGAATACCTATTTTCCCAACTCTCCTAAACATCTTTAAATTATTTAATAAGAATTAAATATATAATCAGTAATGAAACAAACATATAACAAACAAATATACCTGATCAAATAATTAGAAAAATCAAAATCTTCTCTGAGAAAATTTTCTGTACATGTAGGCTAGTAAGAGGGTGCTATGAATTCTTGCCTCATTAAAAAGTATTCTAAGATGTCCCTCTTGACTTTAAGTTCAGTATATTGCTAGGATGTGTAAACTACCTACTCAATTCTGTTTTCAGGGTAGTAACGGCTATGGTTAATTAACATATGCAAATTCTCATAATCGTTTTTAATTACTTTTCTGTTTGGAATTTATTTTTCATATTCACGCCAAATCTTAGACTATGTCTAGCTGACAAGAATATTGTACACTCCTATGAAAAGCCAAATGATAGAAAAAATAGCAATAGCCATACATAATGAATCTAAATATAAATAACTATCGAGGAAACTAAACCCATCATAGTAATTGATTATAAGGATAAGAGAGGATATAAACAATATTATAGAGATATCCCTTGATTAATTAATAAATAATATGAAAATCAAATAAATTTTCTTGATTGATTAAATATATTGTTTTAATCAAAAATGAAAAAGACAGCATAAAAATTGTATTGCTGAATAAAATATTTATTTTTATATTTTACCCGAGAATATTGTTGATTAATCTGAATAATTTCATCTTCAATGTAGTTTTTATCTGATTTTTGATTGAAAGAGCTAAAAAGTAAACAATTAAAAATATTAGGAAGAATAAAAATCCATAGATTTAAATGGTTTATTCCTTTTTTTTTATCTAAGAAAACGATCTCTGAATGAATTGTATAAATTTAGGTTATCGCTTTAAATTTTCATATTGTTTTTCTAAATTAGTCATTGTAAACTGCCTTGAAATTTGGTAATCTCTTTCTATTATTTTTTGCTGAGCTTCTAAGATACTCTCTCCTTTTGCATATTCAAGGTAAAGACAAAGCAAGAAAGAAACTGTAAGAATATATTATTTAATATTCATCTTGGTTAAAAACTACTTAGGCTTTATGTTATGTATATAATTTAACGTTTTCTTACTGAACGCTAAGTAAAGTATTTGCTTTTTTTTGCAAATTCAGTAGAATAATGAATGTAATTAATGTATGCAATTAACTTTTGTGTATCAGTCAATAAGAATGAATATTTGTTTCTTTACAAATTAATTAATTAATTTTTTGATATTAATTCAATAAACAACTTGCTTATTTGCTGATTCATTGATAAATTAATACAGTTTTTCAAAAAAAATTTACTAAATCTAAGTTTACGAAACGACTATCTTTAAGAGTTAAATATTCATAAAGACGAATACTGCGCGAAAAATTAATTAAAGGACTCTAATTTATTTTCAAAAGGTACAAAAGCATAAACATATATTATGATTTTAAGAATAGAGTTATAGTTTCTAAAATAATTATTATAGGAAAAAATATTTTATGAGTGAATTATCTTCAAGGCTGCTCTGTGTAGCTTACGGATTAAGCATTGTTTCAGTTACTTACATATACAAATACTTTGCAAAAAGCAGTAATTAAATTACATGAATTTGGCTTATTCTTAATATAATTCAATATAAAATGTTAAATGAACACAAATTTAAAATTAATAGTTGTAATTAAGTAGAAGGCTAAGCTAGAAGATGGAAGAACAAGTGTTGACGAAATGACAATGGAAGAAGAGCTTTTTTATTATAAAAAAAAATAGCACTTAAAAGATTTAACTAAGAGTTTGATTGCTATTGCTATAACTTTCATACTAACAATTATTACTTTTGTCTTTTATTGTAAGAATTCTATTTTAGATTGCTTAAGAAAAAATGGATTCAGTAATATGTTAATTGATGAAATATGCAATTTATTAATGACTATCTTGCTTAATTCAGTTCTATTCGCAGTAGTCATTTACAGAAACTATGTAAATACAAAAAAAATTAATAAAAATCTTATATTTTATTAAACCTGTAATCAAATTTAAATTCAAAAAGAGAAAGGGGCAATTCAATATGCTTTTTAATATATTCAAAAGCATGTCTTTGATAAAAAAGGATATTATAGTAAAATATTTAATTAATCAATCATTTAGATCCTTTCATTATGTACAAAAATTTAATAAAGGCTCCTTTTGTAGAAGAATGGGTTTTCAAAGTTCTGTTTTCAATTATTCTTGGGAAATCAAATCATTTTAATATTTAATGGTTCTCTCCTTTAGTTTTCTCACTGTGTAAATTTATTCATACAAACTTTATTTTGGAAAGCGAATAATTTATTTGATTATTTATTTATAGGTCATTTCTAGCTTGTATTCTTTTTTAAAAACAAATATGGCTTGGTTGGAGCACTTATCAGAGCTCGTAAATTTATCTTTATACTTTTAGTTTGTATTTAAAATATCTAAATTAAAAGTTGGCTTAAGTGTTATGACATTCATCTTTGGCATTTATTCTAGTTTTATTTTTATAAAAACAAATTCTTTCTTATGTAGCTTCTTATTACATAGCTTTTGTAACTTTTTAGGACCTCCTAAATTTAGCTCAAAAATAGGTAAAAAATAATTCATTTATTTATTTAAAGAAAACTGTTTAATTTCAAAGTTTCAAATGATTTTATTGATTTAATCATTGTTTCAAATATTAAATTTATTGAAGTATTAATATAAATATTACAAATTATTTTATTAAAAGAAATAGCTTTGAATGTGGTGTGTGTTATCTCTTTCTTTATTTTGATGAATTAAGTTCCATTTATATTAGAATGAGAATTTAAAAAAATATATTTCTTGAGTTTACTATTTTATTATTTTTAATTAATTTATTTTAATAAAATAAAAATTTCAAGCATATAAAAAAATATCTATAAAGATACATTTATTAAAACAAATTATTTATAAGTAAATATATTTAAAAGGGATTATTATTTGTTAGTTAGTTATTTATGGAATTATTTTTTATTTATTATTTGTATTCATCAAAAATATTTCTAATTTAAGGATATGGATTTTGATTTTATGGTTAGCAGTGGTAATAACAATTTCAAAAATAATTTCTACCAAAGTCTTAGTATTAAGCATATTCTAAGTTGTTTTATAATTCTTAATAAGGTATTAGATGATGTATTTGTTAAGGTTAATATGAATATTGCTATTGAATTTAAGGTACTTAAGGAATTCTTTAATTCATTTAATTGTAATTAAAATTAAATTTAGGATTGCTTTGATTGTATTCGTTATCAATAATTATCATTTTTTAATTTATTTACTGAAAAGAATTTCTACCAAACTAGTCTTAATATTAAGCATATTCTATGTTGTTTTATTGGTTTTAATAAGGTATTGAGTGATACATTGGTTAAGGTTAATATAAAGGTTATTGCTGAATTTAAGGTAATTAATTCATCCTTTTAATATTAATACCAAATTTAGGATAGTTTTGATTGCTTTCATCATCAATAATTACCATTTTTTATTTTATGTACTTACAAGAATTCAAATGTTATTAGTGGAGCTTCTACTCATAAGTACTCCAGCCACAATCAGAGCTAAGACATTTAAATAGCTTAGTATTCTCCAGTAAATCTTTGAGCATATAGTTTCTGGATATCTATTTTTCTTAGTTTTCATTTAAAGGGATTACTATGAGACAGCAAGGACATCTTTCCTATTAAACAAGGCAAACCTTACAAAATGAGTGACTATTTTAAGTAGAAAGAAATATAAATAATTTGAAAATGAAGTAAAGTAATCGAATTTACCCACAAGGAGGCTGATGGGGATCATTTATTAATTAAAGGCAATAAGGGCAGGTTAAAATCTCATCAAATTAATAAATTTATATTTAGCTTCTTTACTAATTTGAATTATTATTTTGTTGTTTTTCTGCAAACATTTTGTTCATTTTACTTTTTTTTTTTTGGTATCTAATTTATAATTTTTGATTACGGATTTGTTGTTTTTTTATATGTAATTATTTATCACTATTAAAAGAATATTTTTCTTTCTCTAATTAATCTTAAAATAGAGAAGAGTTTTTAAAAAAGAGAAAAGTATGTATACTTTTAATAAAATACTTTTCAAATTAATTAGTTTATTTGAGATAATAAAAAGTATTTAATTTTTTTAAAAGAATAAAAAGAATAATGGTGATGATAATAAGAGCAAAATATTTTTAGGTTAATTTTTAAAATTAAGTCATCAAAATATTATTTACTGCAAATACTCAAAAAACTTTATGTTCCGAATTGCAATGATTTATAAAAAATGTATATTATATTCTATTATTTTTACTCATAGCCACACTATCATTTAGGTTTAAAGTTTCAGAAATTACAGTAATGATCAAAATTATATTAAAAAAATAATTGATCAACTAAAATTATTATCAAAATTAATTTTAAAATAAATAATTGTAAATCTTAATCACAATATTTATTTATTCAATGGCTATTTTTGATTTAAATAAAAAATATTTTATAAACAATATTGCCTTTTATTAATTAATTTATTTACTTAAATAAAAAAGATATTAAAAAATAAAAAGCTGAAAAAATAATTCATGGATTAAAAAGCAGGTTTTATTTAGAATTTAGTAAGTATTTTCAATTTTTGGGCAATTCTAAAAACTAAAAAATAATACATAAAAATCAATTTTAAAATAATTGAATTGAATCTACGCGTTTGAACTTTTTTAACAGTTTAATTAAAAAATTATATTTGCTGGTTGAATAGAATTGAATATATTTCTAAGTTAAAAAAAACAAAAGAATAATAAGTAAAGAATAGCTAATTTGTTTTAAGCGAATTTGAAAAATGGATAAAGATAAAACTCATTATTAATAGCAAATGGAAGATAAATTTTTTGATCCATTTGGTTGTTTAACAATAACTGAACTAAATAACAAACTTAGTATATTTTTAATAATCTTCTAATTTATAGATTTTATAATAATCAACTTTTTAGTTTATACAAAAAATGTTAGTGTTTTCTGTTCGAAACATTATTTTTATTTGAATTATATAGATATTTGAGCATATTTTGAAGTAATTTTAACTAAAAAGATTAAGGGAACGCTTTTATAATGAAAGATAGATAAAGTATTGATTTAGAAGGGGAAAATAAAAATATGCAGGAATTTTATTATGATCATGTAATTTCAAAAACCAAAGATGATCCATCAATCTTCGACCCAAAGAAGTTTAAGATAGATACAATAGAAAGTGTTTTTAGTGAAAAAAATGTAGTTTAGTTATAAAAGTTATTAGAAAGTGGAGAAGAAGATAATTTATTATATTATACTAAGGTGAATAAGTCAATAGAAGTACGTGCAGATGTAAATAAATATTAGCTTAATTATAATATTTTGACACCTTTATTAAAATCTTATATAAAATTAATAGGAAACTTTACTTAATAATTATCTCTATTTGTATAAAATTAGAAGTTTATTATGTCAGCCCTGCAGTCTTTAGTAGTGCTCAACTAAAATGAGTAATTTGGATATTCATATCTTAAACTAATAAATAATAATAAATTTCTTTCAAATTAACATCTTAGAATCTGAAGTTCATAAATTTGGTGCTTTTGAAGTATTTGAAATGAAGGATAGTAAAAACAAAGTAACTATAAATAAATAAATTATTTTCTATAAATTTTTATATAAGAATATCAATTTTCATAAAAATAGATTTTAATAAAGTTTATTTAATTAAATAAATACAGTAAAATGAGTGATAATTAGTATTAGATGAGCAAGATAAAATTTTAAAAATATTTTTTAATTTGAAAATAATTTAATTCAATATTCAAATATAAAATAAAAATTGAATTAAATCACTTATTATTTATTATATAAAAATTATAGATTGATCAGATATTTTTCTTTGATTTCCACGTATAAAAAATATATTTCATATAAATGAACTAAACTGTGGTGAAGCACTTTAAAGATATAAAGGTATTTCAAATCAAATTTTTAATTGTATAAGTTTGTTTTATTAATAAAAGGGAGTTAATTCTTTTTTTAACGATGATGAAATTAATTTAATTATTTAATCAGATGTTAAAAGCACATAACATGATAATAAAAAATATAAGTTAAAATATAAATTTTAAAGAGATTTGCTTGTGAACTATTTTAAGCTAGTTATTGAGAATACAAAATTAGAAAGCAATTTTTTATAGATAAAAGAATCATTATTAAATTTAATACAAGAGGATATAATTGTGCCTCCAAAAGCAATTTTATCCTACCAACTAAAGATTAAAGTAAAAGGAGAATATCATAATGTAGACTTCACAATTGGTATAAATAATATTGTAGTCCATGAATGGCTTAAAGGAGGTGACTAATAAAAAACAATAAATTTTAAAATTCATTTTTTGATTCCTTTCAATCACCCATACTTTTATATAGACAGCAACTGTGAACCAAATTGTAATTAATTTTTAAATTTTACATCTTGCATTAATAAAAATTATTTATTTAATAGAATTAATATGCAAACACGGGAGTGAAACTATTTCTTTTTCATTTAATAGTGAACTAGAAGCTTAAAACGTAAAAGAAACACTTCAAGCTGTTTATCTTAAAAAAATATAGAATGACTAAATTTACATTCACATCCCATACATAAAAAAGTTCAATAAAGAGAAGGTTTCAAACTTGTAAAGCTACTTGAAAGACAAGAGTAAATAAATAACAGAAAAAATTGAACATCACAAGTATGTTCTCTCTCTTCTTCTTAAAGCTAGGTAAATAGTCAATCAATCAATTAATCAAAATATCAATTTCTTTTTCATTGAAGCTATTATAAATTAATATATTTATAATATAATTTATAGATATCTTTTAGACAAATAAGGAGAAAAATTGGATTATGAATTCGAAGAGGATAAAGCTTTCTACAACACTCCTGAAACTAAAAAATCTTACCAAAACTATGAAGACGATGATGAAGATATCTATGAGCCAGAGTAGTGACTTAATTTAATTTTATCTGTATAAACTTTATTAAACACTAAAATATTTAATATGATTTCTTAGTAATTGAAGAGTTTTATTAACTTCAGGGCTGTTTCATTATCAGTATTAAATATCTTTTAACATACTTTACCAAATGTTAAAGGTTTTCTTGTGCAAAAAATATTAATTATGCAATAAAATATATATAATTAAAAATTAATTATGACCATTCATATTTTTTAAAATTCTCTGAAATATGAACAAGATAATTTTTCAAAAAAGCAAAAAACTAATTAATAACTTATTATTTTTTATTTTTGAAAAATAAAAACACAAAGCAATAATTTTGTATTATTATGATACAAAGAGGAGAGAGATACAAATTTATTTTAACTTATTAATAAGCAACGTTTAAATTTTACTTTTTAAAACAATTTATTTTTAAAAAAATATTAATTTGCAGAGAATTTATAAATTAAAAAAAATAATTTTTTAAGATAAATTATTAGTTTTTTCTGGTTTTTAATTAAATAATAAGTAAAAAATCTATTTAAAATATTTATTTTTATTGGAAAAAAGATTTAGCTCTTTTAAAAATATTCTAAACTAAAATTTAATTTATAAATATTTACAATTAAAAACAATTTAAATTTTAATCAGCTTTTTATGAAAAATTTTTTCATTAATCCTTAAATTTATAAGTAATTGTAGGATTTTATTTGTAATGGAAAAATTATTTCAGTGAACTAAAGTTGAATTAGAAGAATAGCTAAATGTTAAAATAAATTGAATATTAATATTTTGAATAATAACAAATAGAATATATAAATATTCAAAAGTATTTTGATTAATTAGTTAATTAATTATTAAAGCATATGATAATTGAAATGAAAATTTAATATGATCAAATTGGATAGTAATAAATATGAATATAGTGAGTGTATAAATCGTAAGTTTCTTTTATTATGTCTTGAAGGATTGCTCCTTAGTTTAAGAAAATAACTCTCATTTCTTAAATACATGGCATTTTTAAAAATAGCTCTTCTTCTGTTTAAGAAGAATTCTCTTTATTTTTTTCTGATTGCTAATTCTATTGTCTTACATTTCTATTATATTATTCGAGGATCAAATAACTAAAATAAAAAAAATTAAATATTTTACTATTGATTTGCATTAGGTTGCTCTTAATTTTACTTTTCTCCTTCTTCTTCTAAGTTTTATTGCGATTTAGAATTTAATCCGTATTCATCCTTCTTATATGTTAGTTATATACAATTTTTTTCATTATTTTCTGACACACTATAACCGTTATTTTTAAGCCAGCGATTTTTTAATAAAATTTTAAAGAGGTTTGAGAAAAACTTTTGTCCACAATATTTGAGTGTTATTCTTTATTCATGTTGGTAGTAAATTTCTACATTTTCTCCTAAATCTCCTCCACAATGTATTTCAACTTGCAAGGGGTAGATAATAGTAGGAGTCAATTTAATTAATTATCCGCATTCTTGATCATGTTTGCTTTTATGATTTTTCATGCATGTTTTATCACAGTAGAATGCTGAAAAGCATCTGTTACAATGGAAATTTACATAAATGTACATATGGCAAGAAGCACATGGCACTACGATGTTTGGACATTACTCTTTAGATAGATTTATATTTGTTATACTTTAAAAAACTTCAACCAAAATTTCGCTCTTAAAATTAAGTAATTTAATGAACTCGTGTAAACAATTTTATAATTCTATGTAATATTAGTACTCTCCTTTATATAAACCCATTTAATATCTTTTTATTGCTCCATTAATTACAGCTTCGCAGAATTCTTACATAGAAGGTGGGCTGGAATAACTAGGTCTGTATGTAAATTCACCATATTAATCATTTTTAAATGAAGCTCCTTGCTTTTTGAGTTAAAGAGCTGGATTTGTAAAATCAGTCTTCTTGAAAAGAACCCAATCTTCCCATAAATCTTTCTTTTATGATAACTAATTAACTTTCATTTATATTTGATAATTCTGTGTGCCTATAAAACGCTAATTTCAATAATTATGTAATAAAACTATACTATGCTTTTATTTAAATATTGCTATTTTCAATATCTTAAAGGTTTATTAAAAATTTTTAATAATTCAATCAATTAATTTGTTAACAATTCAGCTAAAAAGTTATTTTTTTTCTTCTTGGCTAATAAAGAATGTAGTAAATATAATATGAATTTAGATTTTATAAAAATTTAATTTAAATATTACATATAAGCATATATATCTTTTGTTGGATAATAGCTATTATCCACAACCAAGTAATATCAGTTTAGATTTTGTTATTTTGAAGAATTCATCAAAAAATGAATGATAATAAAATCAAATATTAATTTTTATATAATTAATTTGTTATTTAATATTTAAGTAGTTTATAATTAAAGTGAAAAAAAATTTTCTTTATTTGAGAAAAAATGTCTGACTTAAATGACGAAAAATCACCTTTTTTTGATAAGCGTGATGAAAAATTCATCAAGTTAATATCGAACACTTATTTCTTTGAAATGTTCAATAAAAAAAAAATGAAATGCGATTAGATTATACCCCATTCAATTTTGTTTTCTAAAGGTAAAGAGCTACTTAATCTTAACATTTTTTTAAAAAAATTGTACTTTAAAACTAACACTTTTTATGATTATAGGTTAACCAATAGCTTGGTATTTTAACTCTGTCAAAGAAAAAACACCTATTATTTTAAGAAAGAATTAAGATAAACTGCATTTATATGAAATAGCTAAGCATTTCGTAGGAATGGGTAATTTAGAGGACTACAAAGCAGAAAATCTGATATCATTGAACGAGTATATGCAAAAAACAGATTGTGTAAAGTTAAATGAATATAAATGAAAGCGTTGAAAGCTAATATTAATTACAAAATATAAATAGACATAGCCTGTTTGCATTTTAAAATACATTGATGGTAAATACGATGTAATGACAGCTAAGGATTTAGTTAAAATATTTGCAAATGGAATAAATTTAACTCGTATAGCTTTGATTTAATCGTACATATAAAATCATTCTAAAGCTCGTATTTATTTTATTTATTTATTTAGTTAACTATTAAGCAAAAATCAATTTAATATGAAATTATATTATCAAAAAAAAGATGAAACATATTACGTTGAATTTAGGCAGGAGGATATTACATTGCAAGGAAATTTTAAATTTTTCAAGAAATCTCCTGTAATTGATATACTGAATAATTCAAAGAGGAGTTATTTTAAATACTTAGATGAGTCAATGAATAAAAAGCTTCAAAGTGTATAAAATCAGTTTTCTATTGGTTTGAAAACTATTCTGATTATTTTTTTTGATGTTAAATAAAATTTAGTGCTGCTAAAATATAATGATGTTTATAGAGAAGGCTTACAAAGTGAAAGTGAGGAAAATGGTTGCAAAATTCTTAATTGACATTACTCAGAAAATATACTTTTTGGGTAGTGAAAACTTAATGATAGATATTACAGCTAATTCTCCTTATTAGTAAGAATAGCTTGAACACGAGCTAAGAGAACCACCAAAAGGAAATGGATGTAATTCTTTTAATGAGTTTGTAGGACTGTGCAAATCATACAAGAAGAAAAATTTAGGGAATACAGCCACTTCAACAGCTTCAACATTTAAGTATTAATCTTATTGAAAGATAGATATCAAAAAATAAATAATAAAATATTATTTATCAATAAAGGCTTCCTAAAGTAGTGGTTGATAATGATAAATAATATTCTTAAAAACTATACAAATAATTAAGATTGGAGAAGTGTAAGGGTGATTTTTGTGATTATCAAATAGCAGAACAAAATAAGTAAAAAATGAATTTTATTTGAAACTACAAATTAAAGATTGATTTATTTGATTATTTTAAATAAAGAGGATTTTTAGTATTTAGAAAGCATCTCTTGCAGGAATATTCAAAACACTTTACAGGGAAGAAAAAGAATGAGATGGAATTTGTTTAAATGCAATTGCCACATGAGATTTCAAATCAGCTAATCTTAAAAGCTAGATAAAAGAGTGATTTGGTTGTTGATTTATTTTTTAAGAATAGAATATTTTCTAAAAATAGTGTAAATTATAGCATTTAAACTTTACTTTTTGTGGACTTATTTTTAATTTTAATTAAACAAGATGTATATCGATATGACAGAATTAGAAATTATGAATCATAAGATGGATAAAGAAGTCGAATATCCCTTTATTCTTAAGAATCATTAAGCAGATAACTATGAGAATTTATATAAAAATGTTAAAATTTGCAAAAATTGTTTTACGTTTTATTAGTTTTTGCAAGAACATTTTGATAAAGACTTGCAGAACTAGATGAAGACTACTAGCAAAGTTGAATCATTAAATCAAACAAGTATCGAAGGTACTTAAAATAATAGTTTTAATAATTATGCTCGATCAGAAAAGAGTTTAAACACTAAAATAATTAAAAGAAACTCTTTTTCAAAGACCAATACAACGATTGATTAAAGTCATTTAGATACTTCAACATCTATGAAATAACGAGCTGAATCAAATGGGAGCTTATAAAAAATTAAAAATACTTCATAGTAGAATAAATTTGAAAATACAATAAACAGAATTTAAAATAAATAAACACTTCTCAAATAAAATGAAAACAAAGATGAAAATTCTTCTATTTAACCAAGAGATCTAAGATCAGCTACAGAAATTTTAAATTAACTTGATAATAATTAGTAAAAATCTTTAAATTCTGCTATGAAGCCTCCCTTAATTAGGAAAAGTGCCTCAAGCAATATTAAAGTTAGATTTTAAAGACAAAGCTCGTAAAAGACTTTAGCTGATGAATAAAATAACAATAAGCTGAATAATCAAAATAACTAGAAATCAAGTTCATTTTTTTCAAATACCAGTGAAAGCCAAGACAATAAAAATGATGCATATTTAAAAGTAAATGAATATGTAAAATCTCAAAATTAGCAAAAATAAATATCAAACAGACCTTCTTCCAACGTATCGGATAAGTAGTAAAGATTCTTTGAGAAAGTTTTTGAAGAAATGAACTTGAAGAACTCTAAAGGAAGCGTAAATTCGATGACATAAAAAGAAATGGATTTGAAGAAAAAATATCAAGACCCAAATTAAAAGAGTGCAATTAACTTTAGCAGCCAAAAGAAGTTAAATAAATAAGAAAATAGTCTTGATCCAAAAAAGGATTCTAGATACATGAACTTCTTGAACTATGATAAGTAAAATAGAATATTTAGATAACAAGATAACGAACTCTAGCATCTAGAAAAGGAACTTAAAGCCTTAAATAAAAACATTACGTTAAATCTGATAGATCTTACATAGCAAAAAGAATAAAAATTGAAGTCAATCAACCCAAAAGATGAAGGAGCATTTTTATCTAAATAAAATGAAAAAAGAAAAATTATCATACAAAATGCTAAAAGCGAATCAGAAGCAAGATAATAATTATAAATTTATTATGTAAGTAATTCGCACAATAATTAATCAAATCTCTTTTCTTAGGTTTCAAAGTATTAACCTTCTTAAAATTTGCAGCATCTCAGAAAGCTGCCTGCATTTTAGCTAAGTACACCTCTCAAGCCATTTGGAGAAGAACACAACTTGCAAAAAATATCAGATATAAATTTATATAAGGTGATTGAGCTAATGAACTATCCTTAGACTCTATCAGACACAACCTTTTTAGATTAAATAAAATATTGCATAATAGACAAATATACGGCCATTCCTTATTTACTGCTTTACCCATAATCTCAATAAGTAAAATCAGCCTATTTTAACATAATATGTCTCGATTTCTTCGATTCATTTTTAGAATACAGATAGCTTTTTTATCAAGTTCAACAGAAATTCCCTGATCAATCCTTTTTATTTATGAATTTCCCTGGTAGATATTTTTTTAAATAAAATTTAATCATAACTGACTGTCACAAAATTATCTTCAAAAAATAAAAGCTTTTAACTGATTTCTTTATTTTTTTGAATAGATTAAATTATTATTTAAATTAAAATGCGAAATTAATTTATTTTTTTTTAAATCAGGATAGGCCCATACTGTATTTAAAGAGGAAAATTAATTTTATGATTGTGATTATAATGTAAAAGTTATAGATTAGCTTTTATTTGAGCTGAGTGAGGGTGGTTTCTTTGATGGGAATGTTTAAAAAGTCAGGTGTATTGGATTTGGATACGGAACTTATATTCTTTAATCTTTTAGTAATTTTTATGGATTTTAAAAATATATTTTAATTTTTATAAAGTAATATAAAGCCATAGACACTTGGATATTCCTTCTGCTTGCTTTTACAATTCTATAAGTAAATTTGATAAATAACTTAAGGAAACTTTAAAGCAAAGCTTAGAGGTATTTGAATGCACTCCTAATGATATGCCAGATTTATCTTTTAGCTATTATTCTGGTTTATGCAATTCTAAGCCTCTAAATGAAGGCTAAATAAAAGCAAAAATGAAGAACAACCCCATTTTCAATATAGGAAGATGCTTAATTTTGCAAGGTGCGCTGGAATCTAATGAAGTTTTTGATAAGTTTTAAAAAGTTACAAATCTAAAAGTTTACCTAGTTCACTCTTTGCAAAATTGCCTAGTTAGTATAACTTAAAGCGAAAACCTTTTAAAAATACTGTAAGTTGAACAAGGAGTAGAAAAAGAAGAGACTGAAGGGTAAATCGATAGTAGAAAGCTTTAAATTGTATAAGGAAATCATTGTATTTTAGAGGTAAATTTTATTTTTAATTGGGAAGAAATAAAATTAATTAATTATTGGTTTATATTTTATGGAAAAGGATAATCGTGAATAACTACTTGATACACTTTGTTCTTATTTAATAAGTGAGATTGAAATATGAGTTGCAATAAATTTATAAATTCGACCAATAGAAAATCTATATGAAAATATAATTTGTTTACTAACCAAAATCTTATTTAATAACCTATAAAAAAAACAAACAATCAAGCAAGAAAAAAAAAACAAATAATTTATTCATAAAAAATTAATTAATTAATTGTTTGTAATTCAAACTTACAAAGATCTCTTTATGAATTAAAAAGATCTCTTTATGAATTAATTTATATATTATTATGTATTAATTTATATTATTTTTCATCAATATTTCTTTGTATTTGTATGTAAATAAACCTTTGAAAATATAAATTAGATTTAATCAATTATTGAGAAGCGCTTGTTTTATTAATATTTCAATTGTAAATAAAATAGTCTTAATAAAATATATTACTGATTTAATGATCATATTTTTTCAAAAGTCTTTAAAGATGATACCACTGAGGTTGTTTTTTATGCAAACAATTAAGAAAATTTGTAGTTGTAGATAAAATTTGAATTTTAAGATAATACAAGCTAGATCAAAATAGGTTATTTCATTTAAAAATAACGTATTTTTAAAATATTCATTGATAAATTTCAACTTGATTAAAAAATTAACTCAAATTGTTGATTTCTATTAAAAAATGAATATTTTTATGTAGATATATTTCAAAAGTAAAATAGCTGAGATCTTTGTTTTAGGTGAGAAAGAGATTTATTATATTTATACTTTTATTAAAAAGGAGTAAGACAATTAAATTTTCCATTATGTTTCTATTATTTAAGATTTTTATACTTTACAATAAAATATTTATAAACAAAAATAAAAACAAAAATTCCAAACATTTTAATTTATAAAGTTAAAATGACTGTTAAATTTTAAGAAAAAAATTATGTATCAAACATATTTGATAAGTAAAGTGCCTGTGTGTGCATGCTTAGAAATTAATAATTGAGATTTATGCAAATTAATTATTTAGCTAAACGATGAACATCAAATCTAAATTAAAATTTTACTACATCATTTTTGAATGGAAATTAATTAAAAATAATTAGCTTAGATTTTTGAAAATTAAATATTGTTAGTAAAAATTAATGGATTAGTTTTGATGGGTTGAATTCCATGAAAACTTGTTATATAAAAGTTGCATGCATATTAAGAATGAATAACTAACTAGGAACAACTATCAAGCAAGCAAGCAATCAATCAATCAATAATAATGAAGAAATTAATCAATGAATTAAATGTATAACTTGAATGGAAGAAGAAAATTAAATAAACAAACAAACAAAAACGCGAAAAAAATAATCATTGTTAAGAAATTAAATGTTTTGTTAGTAATTAAAATACGCTAAAGAAATTATATCATAAAAATTATAAACAATCAAAAATAAGAAACATTAATTATCAATCATATTCCTAGCAATTAGTTTAATTAGTAAGGTAAACTAGCAAGCCGAAATAATACTAAAAGAATAACTAACAAAAAGATAAAACAAACAAGTGCAAAAGAAACTAAACTAACTATAGATATATATAAAATGAACCAAAAAGCATACAAACAACCGTTAAGAGAAAGAAACTAGTAAAAAATAATTTTAACAATCACAGATTTTGTCTTTATACTTGATTATTGCAAATCCATTCAAAAAATTCATCCATCAATAAATTAATATTATTATTTTATTATTTTTAGGGTTGAATTGAAGTTCACTACATGGGACAAGGATTCTCATGGCTTATTCGATTATGAAAGTGAGTCAGTTTAAACTGAGAAGCACCGTGTAGACAACCCTTGTCAAATAGTAAGATAAGGTATACACTCTTCACTTTTTTGAATACATTACCTAGCATTGGTTTTATTTTAACAGTTTACTATCTCTATTAAATTGCTTGCTTGAAAACAAAAGTTAATTTTTAGTAAAAGCATTTAAAAAAGAGCAAACTAATAAAGCAAGCTGCTTATATCGATCGACCAAATAGGAAACAACCAAAAACAATTAAATAAATGAATTAAGTTAAATCTCACTTTTTTTATATCGAAATTAGATAATAAATAAATTAAAATTGTTGATTACAACGAGAGAATTGAAGATGAAAATTGCAGAGTCCTAGCTAGCATCACTTAGAAGGATTCTATTCAGCGTAAGTCTATTACATTTTTAAATTATTATTTTCTATTCTCTACTAACAATTTAAATCACTAAATAAGAGTATAAGATTATAAAGTTGGCTAATTAAATACAGTATATTTGCTTGATTGCAAGCTAGCTAGCTAACTAGATATTTTAACTCTCAAAGACTCATTTTCCTAAAATCCAAATTTTATTCATTAAGTTAATGAAATAATTTTTTTATTTTAAAAAGCAAGCTATTATATAAACCCTAGTTCATAATCAAGTAATTCAGATAGCAATACAAGTGGTAGCAGTAGTACGGATGCTCTGGGAAAATAAAATAATTCTAGCAAAGAAAATAACAGCAACAATGATGCTTACTTAATTGTGCGCTTCTTGAGAAATCAAAAGGGAGAATAAAAGGTAAAACTCAAAATAATTATTGAATTTAAAATAGAATTTTTTGTTTAAAGTAATTATTGGAAATAACTAAATGATAAAAAAATATTTAAAAATTTAAAGAAATTAACATGAAAATTATTTCCTGTGATCAATCAAATTCATCATTAAATGACTATATTTTGATTTATTTAAATATGAAAAATTTTGCCATTAACCTATGCTATTTCTTTTTTTGAGTTGATTTAGTTTAAAAATTAAATAAATAAATAGCTTTTTTGTTTGTTAGTTAGTTAGTTAGTATCAAAAATAAATAAGTCATTTGATATTATTTGAATTAATAAAATTACTCTTAAAATTTATTATTAAAGTAATAAAGCAAGTAATCTATTAACATAACATATCAATTAATTTATCTATTTTTAAATTAATTTTGTTTAGAATTAACTTTTGTTTCGTTAAATAATTAGGGATACCCATTACAGGTTGGAGATATGATAAAACTTGGTAGAGTAGAATACTGTGTTATAGAAAAGTACACAGAGGAGTCAGGACTCCAATAAATTAATGATATCTTCTGTGATGTAATAAAGATTATTCATTAGAAAATTTAATTAAAAATAAAAAGATATTTATAAAATTTATTATAATATTATTAATTAATTAACTAATTAGTAAGAACAATACAATTTTAATATTGACTATTCTAAAACTGAGACAAAAACTTGCAGAATTTGCTTGTGTGAAGAAGAATAATGCTCTGAAAATCCTCTCCTAAACCCATGTAATTGTAAAGGTTCTTGTGAATATATGCATTTTGAGTGCTTGAAGCATTGGGTTGAAAGCAAAGTTCATAAGAAGTACTCTCCTCCATTCATTTCAACATTCAAGTGGAAGTAAATAAAATATTATTTGTTTAAATCAATTACTAAAGTAAACTTTTAAAGAAATTTAGAATGCGAAGTTTGTAAGTAACCTCTCCCAAAAATTATAAATATCAATAATAAAAAATTATCTCTTGTTGAAACTGCTAGACCTGAAGGCAACTACATTATATTGGAAAGCATCTCTAGAGAGAAAAAAGTTTCTATGGGTCTTTATATAATAAACAATTTAAAAAATCCTGAAGATCAAGCTAAGCTTGTATTTATTTTACATTTATTTACTTTTTTATATTTATTATTTAATGATTCAAAATATTTTTATAGAGAATCATTAAAATAAATAACTTATCTTAGCTTTAATTTATAAAAATGTTAATAGGGAAGAGGACACACATGCGATATTAGAGTTTAAGACATATCAGTCAGTAGATTCCATAGCTATATTAAATACGAAAATGGACAATTTTTACTATTTGATAATAACTCTAAATTTGGTACATTAGTAAAACTAGATAAGAACTATCCTATACTTTCAGAAAAAGTAGGCATTTAAGTAGGTCGTACTATAATAACTTTTAGCTTAAAACCTTCCAATTCTAGTAATTTAAATTAACTTTAGCAATCCTTACAGTAAAGTGTTGCATAGTTTGATAAAGTCATGATGAATAACAGCTAGAAATAAAAACAAAACTAAGAACAATAATAAGTGATTTAAAAGGTGCAACAATTTAAAAACAATAATGTTATAACAAATATAAATACAATTTCAAATATTAACTCCTAAAACACAAGCAACAACAGCAATAACAATGGAAATATTAGAATTCCCACTAATACCAATATTCCTTAAGCAATTGTAAATAATAATAACACAAACACTAACTTAAATTAATAGTAAAAAAATAATAATAACAACATATAAGCTTAGCTCATTACATCTTCATCAGCTATCCTTGATAAATTATAAAAAGGTAATTCAATTAAATAACCTAATAAAGGTAACACCTTCGTCTCAAACGCAGCTAATAATATTATTGGAGGTAACTCTTCCTAAGTATAAGGTAGTAATGTAAATAGAAATAATATATAAAATGTCGTATTGGCTAATGGTAGCATGGCTAATTTTAACTCTACTTAATATAAAATTGGTGATGTGCCTCTAATGAATAACTATCCTGTCTCAAACAGCAATACTTCTAATTAAAATAGCAATAACAACAACAACAACAACAATAATATGTTTAGTAGTAGCCATGTCATGGGTTAAAATAACCGTAACTCAAGTAATGTTACTCATTATAATGAATTTCCTAATTTCAATTCTATGAATTACAACTAAGCCAATTAGTACAACATTTAGAACAACTTTTAATCCACTTTATATACTAATTTACCAACAATAAGTAACAATAATAATACTCATACTTCAAACAATCATAATAATTATGGACACTACGCCATTTAGCAGAATGGATCTCTCATTTCAAGAAATAATCGTAATCACCATTGAAAATGCTAATGATCAATAGAGATTATTATAGAAGTATTCTAACAACAGCAATTTATTGATAATTTTACTATTTGTAAATGAATTAATCTAATTGTTGAAATTATGAATAAGTAATTATATTATAAACAACTTTCACTAATCTGCATAAAATAAACTTTTAAA
Source organism: Tetrahymena thermophila SB210 (assembly GCF_000189635.1). Taxonomy (NCBI): domain Eukaryota; phylum Ciliophora; class Oligohymenophorea; order Hymenostomatida; family Tetrahymenidae; genus Tetrahymena; species Tetrahymena thermophila. The sequence goes on along the minus strand of NW_002476463.1, from coordinate 1,781,037 downwards.
CTTTATAAACAAACAAGAATTTAAAATCAGTAAAAATATAAAAAATAAAAAAATAAATATATCAACTGCAATTGTCTAAGAAGCAATTCAATTAACAATAAAATACAAAGAGAATTGAGTTGTAATTAGTAAGTAAGTAAATAAATAAATATGAAATAAAACTTAAACTCTTAATAAATTTATTTAGTTGTTATGAACTATGATTATATTAATTTTATCTTAAATATTATATAATTTATATTAATGTTAATATTGATTCTGATAAAAAACAACTAATTTAATTTTTTTTTATATATTTTACTTAGTTCAAATGATAATCCTTCATTTTTATTTAAATTTATTTTTCAACTTTCAAATCTAAAAACAACAAAATAAAATATTTTATTTTTTTAAATGGTATTTACTGAGAATTACAGGTTAATTAATAATCTTTGTTTTTAATATTTAAGGAAACTAAATAAATAAATAATAATATAAAATTTTAGAGTTTTTATTTTTTGAATAGCTATTCTCAAATAACTGGAAACTGATCAACAGCTTAAAAGAATGTTAACTGTATTCTAGAATTTTAATGATACATTAGAAATGCCAAATTATATTCTTTATTTGTATCAAATAATTAAGAGTATTCTTGAGAAGTTTTATTTAAATTTTAATAATTGGAAAAATCTGTGCATGCAAAATATTTATCTTTAACACAAAAGTGTATTTCAAGTTCTTCAATATGGGAGAAAGTATGAAGAGACTTTCCTTTAACTACTTCTTTTACTTTATTGTATGTTTTAGAGTTATATCTGAATGAAATAACGTTTTATTCATAAATTAAAAGTGTATTTCTATCTTGTGCTGGAACTAATCCTACCCAAATATGATCTTACCTTTGACTTTGGCATCTAATTCTAGCAATATATTTGAGATTGTTATCTATTGTGAACGGGATATAGGCTTAGCAGTATGCATTTTAATTTAGCTAAAATACCCAACTCTTAAAGTCATTCTAAATAATATTAGCATGCTATTTGTTTTCTCTCTCTGATAATTCGAATTTAAGAGGGATTACTTACATAGGATCTTCAACTATTTCATCAAATATCGGATATTTGAGAAGAAGATTTTCAAATTATTGTTAATAAACTTAGCTGAAAGATGAATTTTTCTAGATAAATTAAAGTATTTGAAATGAAATAGGTTACATATCTTAGCTCAATTTGTTTAAAGGCAATTAATGACTCTAATATTTTTGTTCACTAGAGCATATTACATCCTTTAATAGTCCCAAATCTTGTATTTATGTGTCTTTTAGTAGGCTAAAATCAATAGGATAGCATCCCTATAAATAGATATTATCAAATGAAAGGTTTTGAAAAATAAACTTATTTTCTTTAAGAGTTTATTCAATTTCACTGATAAATTCATTAGAACAAAAGTTTGATTTATTTGCTATTAGATCGATAATTATTTTTACTTTATCATCAACCGTCCTTTGGAAAAGCTAAATTGATTACTATCTAGAATTAGAATTTGTTAAGTCTAACTGTATTTAAGGATAAGCTTCATAAACTTCAATTAAATCAATCATGTTCAAAACTCGCTATTTAATAGTTTAAGCTGTCTTTAAGCTAAAAACTGGTTTGTTTACTTACAAATCATGTATAGCGTTTATAAATATCTCTGTGTTTACATTTGTTTGCTTTATTTTATTTGTGATTATATTCTACAGTAAATTTATTTTTTCTTGTTTATTTTAAGTAAAAGATGAAATAACATTTTTTAATTCTTCTTTTTATGAAACTTAATTGTAAATATTTAATATTTATGATTCAGATAAGATAACTTCATTCATCTGAGAAGCTAGTTTTTTAAAAGTAGATTAAATTTTTTCAATCACTCTTTCTTGCAAATCTTTGAAATAGCTCTCCAGTTAAGCTTGTAAAATATCTATTCCATTGTTTTTATTTGTTTCTTTGCAAATATCTTCATAGAGTTATTTCTTTTTTGAGCTTTCAAAGGGAGGCCAATTCTTGAAGATGGTATTTTCTTTGCTTTCTAAGATTTTGTAAATTTAGATTAGGTTTTCAGTGCTTAACTACTCCTCAATGATGCAATCCTAGCACTTTAAAACATCTTAAGAATCTTCCTATAAATGAATGTAAATGTAGTTCCATCTTATATGTTTACTACATTTGACTTCGAATGAGTTTTCCACGTATGGCTCTTGCCTATTCACTTAATCAACCATTTTTTATTTTTTTAATGTAATATTTTTTATGTTAAATTTCAATAACGAAAGATTTGGTTATAGATTTAATTTATTCTTCTTAATATCAAAAATTTGTAATTTTTTTATTTATTATTAATTTAAATGAATAAAGTTATTAAATCTGATGATATTTGTAAGTCATTTTTTGGTTTCTAATATCAGATTTATTTACTTTTATTCTAATAAATATTTTCTATAAAAACATATTGAAAAACTTTTCAAAACTATTTTAAATTCTCAATAAATAAACATTTTAATAGAAATGTTATTTTTACAGCGAACCAATACTTTTAAAAATTATATTCATAAATTGTTATTATTATATTCTTATATTATTGTTAAGCAGCAGAAACAAGTCATATATTTTATAATAAATTAAAAACTTCTAATCTCTTCTTTGTAAAGTATTTATGTTACAAAAATTGAATAAATTTATGCACCAATATATAGCAAGGATATACTAATTTATTTACAACTAATACATATAAACAATTTGACATAAATTTTAATTTTTGTTCAATTATTATATTATAATTTTAACAAAAACTAAATATATTTTGTTAATTAAATATTAAATTGAAAAACATAACAATTAAATGCTATATATTAACATTTAAAAAGTTAAAAATTTCTTAAATTATTATTAAAAACTTATAATATTAATTAAAATATAATTTATTTAAAAACTTCTATCAATCACTTTTCAAATATCTATTTGGTATTTTTTTATATAATATTTTATCTTAATTATTATTTTAAGACTGAACTAAGCTATTTAAAATTATTTAAATTTATTTTATTTAATAAAGTTAAGTTTATTAAAAAAAATTAAAAAAATTTTTTACAAATTAAATAGGATTTTCATGGAATTAATGAAAAAGTTTAAGAGTATTTAAATTTTTAAATGAAATAGAATATTTGCAAATATTTATTATTTAATTATTTAAATAAGTAGAATAAAATTTATATTTATAAGTAAAATTAAAAGTAAAATTTTTAATAAAAAATGAATAAAGATTGTTAGTTCCAGGTTGAAAATATAGTATAAATTACCTTTTAGCTTAAGTTTAAAAATGAAGAGCAATTATAATAATTGCTATCTATTATTAATTGATTTAATTAGTAAATAAGTTAATGTACATTAGTTAGTTAATATAAACTAAAGTGTCTTAATAATAAATAAGAACAAAAGCATATCTAAAAAGATATATACATAAATAAATAATTTCATATAGGAATTTATTTAAAGTAAATTAATCAATAAACAAACAAAACAAAGTAGGATTAAGTTGTTATTTAAATAGAAAGTTATAAAGTTATATAAATGATGCAGCCAACATAAATGGATATAGAGAATGATCATTCTGCAAAATAAAATGGAGGAGAAAAGTAAATTGTAGATGAAATAGATTTGATTTATGTACCTTTTAGATCTCCTATCCATGTTTTATAGTTTCCAATATAAGAAAAAGATAATTAAGAATTTGATAAGTATTTGTAAGTGTCTCACTGCGACTATCGCACTTTATAAAAGCGTTTAGATATTCATTATAAACTGCGTGCTCCTATTGAAAATTTTTCTATCGAAGAAGAAATGTCAAGGAGAAATATGGATGGAATGCTATCAGATGAGGAGGATGAAGATCCCAAGAAGAAGTAAGATAAAAATGTTGCAGTTACTTATACTTCTAAACTGGTGTGCAATCAAACAAATTATTTTGCAACTAAATATGATCCTATTACAAAATAGTTAATGTGCTATTCTATTGACTCATTTCTTCAAATGAGACCAAAATTAGTAGATAAAGAAGAAAAAAGAGAAAAAGATAACATTAAAAATATTGCCAAACTCAGCAAAGAAAAAGAAAGAGATGAATAGCTGAGAAAAAAGCATCCTTAAAAGTATACAGAAATGAAGTTAAAAAATTTCAATTCATTTAAAGAAATATATGATTCTGAGGAGCCAATTCGTTTAAATTATCATGAAAAAATAGATCAAATTTCTGATAAGAGGTTTCGTTGTTTTTCTGAACCACCTAAAGAAATAATACCTTTAGTTCCTGTGACAAAAAGTGAATATTAAGAAAATTTAGAAACTGGTGGATTGAATATGAGTTGATAAGCAAAATATTTTAAATTTAAAATCCTTTTGATATTTGTGTAAACAGGCAATATTAATTTATATTATATTTATTTTAAAATACTTCTAAAATATAAAATTAAGCAGTTATAAATAATCTATTATTGAAATTAATTAATAAAGTCATCAAACAATATTTTAATACCTAAAGATTTTCATTATAAAAATCAATAATAGTAAATAGTAAAATATTCAATAAAATATTTTTAAATTAAAAAATATGATTTCATTAATAAAAAAACATATTGAAATTAAATTAAAAATATTATTTTAGCAATCAATAATCTTTGAACTAGTTTTAATATGAAACTTTTAAATTTACATTCAAAAACTAATAAGTTTAAATCAAAATATACTTTACTTTATTTAATTAAGAATTAAAAAAACATATTTATTTGATTGTATGCTTCCTGTAATTTAAAAAATTACTTTTTATCATAAGATGATAGATAATTGATTAAATATTTTAATACCAAAACCTATTATAAAAAAATATTAACTCTTTTGGTTTTTATAAAATTTCTTGAAAAAATATTATTAAGTAGCAAAAAGATAATATTTTAAATATATAATAAAATTAATTTATGCTCAATAATTTAAAAACAATATATAGCTGTTCCTGCATTTGAAAAATCACGGATCATGATATCATGATTTGTAATATTTCAATTATTTAGTTCATCCTTTGATTTTCAAATTTTTTACTTTTATTATTAATTAATTAATCCTATTATTTCATCTTTTTTCTTCATTTTTTCCTTCTAATTAACTATTTTATGATATATTTTTTCTTCAATATTTAAAAAGTTAGAATTATATTGATGACGAAAGTGCATTAGGCTTAGGTTCGGGTTTAGCAAATTGCATTAATCTCTCGAATTTGACACTTTACCTTTAGTAAAAACAGTTTATTTGTTTTGGATTGTGATATTTTGAATTATAAAAACTAATTAAAAACAATAAAGCTCTTTTTTCTTTTTCTTTTTATTGTGCTTGCTTTTTTTTGTTCTTTCTTTGTTAATTTATTTAGTTCATCCTTTGATTTTCAAATTTTTTACTTTTATTATTAATTAATTAATCTTATTATTTCATCTTTTTTCTTCATTTTTTCCTTCTAATTAACTATTTTATGATATATTTTTTCTTCAATATTTAAAAAGTTGGAATTAAATTGGTGACGAAGGTGCATCAGGCTTAGGATTTGGTTTAGCAAATTGCATTAATCTCTCGAATTTGACACTTTACCTTGAGTAAAAACAGTTTATTTGTTTTGGATTGTGATATTTTGAATTATAAAAACTAATTAAAAACAATAAAGCTCTTTTTTCTTTTTCTTTTTATTGTGCTTGCTTTTTTTTTGTTCTTTCTTTGTTAATTTATTTAGCTCATCCTTTGATTTTCAAATTTTTTACTTTTATTATTATTTCATCTTTCTTCATTTTTTCCTTCTAATTAACTATTTTATGATATATTTTTTCTTCAATATTTAAAAAGTCATAATTATATTTGTGACGATGGTGCATCAGGCTTAGGTTCTGGTTTAGCAAATTGCATTAATCTCTCGAATTTGACACTTTAACTTTAGTAAAAACAGTTTATTTGTTTTGGATTGTGATTGTTTGAATTATAAAAACTAATTAAAAACAATAAAGTTCTTTTTTCTTTTTCTTTTTATTGTGCTTGCTTTTTTTTTGTTCTTTCTTTGTTAATTTATTTAGCTCATCCTTTGATTTTCAAATTTTTTACTTTTATTATTAATTAATTAATCTTATTATTTTATTTTTTTTCTTCATTTTTTCCTTCTAATTAACTATTTTATGATATATTTTTTCTTCAATATTTAAAAAGTAATAATTAAATTGGTGACGAAGGTGCATCAAGCTTAGGTTCTGGTTTAGCAAATTGCATTAATCTCTCAAATTTGACACTTAACCTTAGGTAAAAACAGTTTATTTGTTTTGGATTGTGATATTTTGAATTATAAAAACTAATTAAAAACAAAAAAGCTCTTTTTTCTTTTTCTTTTTATTGTGCTTGCTTTTTTTTGTTCTTTCTTTGTTAATTTATTTAGCTCATCCTTTGATTTTCAAATTTTTTACTTTTATTATTAATTAATTAATCTTATTATTTCATCTTTTTTCTTCATTTTTTCCTTCTAATTAACTATTTTATGATATATTTTTTCTTCAATATTTAAAAAGTGGTAATTAAATTGGTGCAATGGGTGCATCACGCTTAGGTTCTGGTTTAGCAAATTGCATTAATCTCTCAAATTTGACACTTGAACTTAGGTAAAAACAGTTTAAAAACAATAAAACTCTTTGAATTTATTTGATGGCTTTTATTTGATTTATTTTTTTATCTTTATTATACCACTAATGCTATTTTATTTATTAATTTAAGAAATATTTTTTAATTTAAAAGTTTATTCTATTTTGATATTTATTTAAAATTTACAAAAATTTATTATAAAATATTAGCCAAATCAATCAATCATAAAAATTCAAAGTTGTTAGCAAGTGTCTTAAATCAAAAAGATTAGTTGTCTTTAAAAAATTATTCTGATTATAAAGAAATCATGAAAAAAGGATGAATAAATATTAAATGTTCGAATAACATTATATAATATTTTAAAAAGTTCTTTTTAATCTAAAATATAAATAAATAGTTAGATTTTATTATTGATTTATATTTATAAATATCATTCATATTTATTTTTATAAGTAAATAAATTATTTATAAAAAATAAAAAAATTTAATTTACTTAAATTAATTAATTCCTCTTAAGGAACCCTCTTGTTTCTCCAAAAATCATCAAATAATTTAAAACTTTGAGTGTTATATTATTTCTTAATAAATTATATAAATGCCAAGCTTTTATATTCCAGTTATATTTTAATCTGTAATATTATCCATCAATCATATTTCTATCTTTTTTTATTTATCATGATTAAATAGATACCATGACTTAAATAAAACCTCTGGGAGAAATCAAATTTTACTTTTTATTTTAACTTTTGTGGTTAATTTATGCTCAATAAATTAAAAACAATATATAGCTGTTCCTGCATTTGAAAAATCACGGATCATGATATCATGATTTGTAATATTTCAAATAAATTAAAAATTTTTGATGCAAAAAAATTATTTATTTTTGAAATTATAATAAATTAAATTATAAAATATAATTCTATTATAAAATATAAAAATCTATTTCATAATAAGTGGCATGCAAACCACGCTATTTTTGTATGGCATCTTGCTATAATTAGGAGATATTATAAATATTCCTCAAATTAAAGAGCTAAAACAGAAAAATCTACTTATAAACATTATTTTTATAATACTTTAAGAACATTAACTACTAGAATTTTTTCAAATATGACTAAATAACAGTCCATCTCTAATTCCTACCATATTTATAAGTATATGTTTTAAATACAAATATTAAGTTTAAATCATGAATGGTAAATAATTTTTTATGTGATATCTGTTCATAAAACAAAATATATAAATTAATACTTGATAATTAATTAATTATTATATTTATTTGTTCTTTTTATCCTTTTATAGTTAATTAATTAATTAATTTTCATAAATTTCAAAACAATATTTTTGAGAAAAAAAATAAATGATATAATAGATTAAAAGATATAACAAATTAGAAGAAGTAATTATTATTTTTTTAATTAATATCCTTTAAATTTATATAAATTAATAAAAAAAGTTTATAAGCTCTTAACTTTTATCTCATTAGGTTCTCGATATTAATCTGAAGTATTATTAATTAAAAAATATTATTTTTATTATTATTAATATTTTTATAAAATTAAATTTCAATTAATTATAAATAATTTTTATTATAGAAATTATAATCAATATTCATAGATATTTATTAAAATAAAAAATTTTTAGCTTTTTTAACCTAATTTTCATTTCAATATTTTGAATTATAAAAACTAATTAAAAACAAAAAAGCTCTTTTTTCTTTTTATTTTTATTGTGCTTGCTTTTTTTTGTTCTTTATTTGTTAATTTATTTAGTTCATCCTTTGATTTTCAAATTTTTTACTTTTATTATTAATCTTATTATTTCAACTTTTTTCTTCATTTTTTCCTTCTAATTAACTATATTATGATATAATTTTTCTTCAATATTTAAAAAGTAATAATTAAGTTGGTGACGAAGGTGCATCAGGCTTAGGTTCTGGTTTAACAAATTGCATTAATCTCTCAAATTTGACACTTAACCTTGAGTAAAAACATTTTATTTGTTTTGGATTGTGATATTTTGAATTATAAAAACTAATTAAAAACAATAAAGCTCTTTTTTTGTTTTTGTTTTTATTGTGCTTGCTTTTTTTTGTTCTTTCTTTGTTAATTTATTTAGCTCATCCTTTGATTTTCAAATTTTTTACTTTTATTATTAATTAATTAATTAATTAATTAATTAATCTTATTATTTCATCTTTTTTCTTCATTTTTTCCTTCTAATTAAGTATTTTATGATATATTTTTTCTTCAATATTTAAAAAGTTACAATTAAATTGGTGACGAAGGTGCATCAGGCTTAGGATCTGGTTTAGCAAATTGCATTAATCTCTCAAATTTGACACTTAACCTTAGGTAAAAACAGTTTATTTGTTTTGGATTGTGATATTTTGAATTATAAAAACTAATTAAAAACAAAAAAGCTCTTTTTTCTTTTTGTTTTTATTGTGCTTGCTTTTTTTTGTTCTTTCTTTGTTAATTTATTTAGCTCATCCTTTGATTTTCAAATTTTTTACTTTTATTATTATTAATCTTATTATTTCATCTTTTTTCTTCATTTTTTCCTTCTAATTAACTATTTTATGATATATTTTTTCTTCAATATTTAAAAAGTTTTAATTAAATTGGTGCAATTGGTGCATAAGGCTTATGTTATGGTTTAGCAAATTGCATTAATCTCTCGAATTTGACACTTGACCTTAGGTAAAAACAGTTTATTTGTTTTGGATTGTGATATTTTGAATTATAAAAACTAATTAAAAACAAAAAAGCTCTTTTTTCTTTTTGTTTTTATTGTGCTTGCTTTTTTTTGTTCTTTATTTGTTAATTTATTTAGTTCATCCTTTGATTTTCAAATTTTTTACATTTATTATTATTTCATCTTTTTTCTTCATTTTTTCCTTCTAATTAAGTATTTTATGATATATTTTTTCTTCAATATTTAAAAAGTCATAATTAAATTGGTGACGAAGGTGCATCAGGCTTAGGTTCTGGTTTAGCAAATTGCATTAATCTCTCAAATTTGACACTTTACCTTTAGTAAAAACAGTTTATTTGTTTTGGATTGTGATATTTTGAATTATAAAAACTAATTAAAAACAATAAAGCTCTTTTTTCTTTTTGTTTTTATTGTGCTTGCTTTTTTTTGTTCTTTCTTTGTTAATTTATTTAGCTCATCCTTTGATTTTCAAATTTTTTACTTTTATTATTATTAATCTTATTATTTCATCTTTTTTCTTCATTTTTTCCTTCTAATTAACTATTTTATGATATATTTTTTCTTCAATATTTAAAAAGTAATAATTAA